>NW_026713728.1:0-60877 GCF_029784015.1 Lycium ferocissimum | reverse complement strand
TTTTAAGGCATAAATGCTTGTGATTTTGTTGGAATGGAACATTAAGGAAAATTTGGGGTTAAAAGTGAACTATGAAAAGTTGGTAATTTTCATGAAATGGCCAAGTTTGGCCGTGTGGTTTGGTGTGGGACCCACCCTTGGTTGGCCAAATTTGACTAGTCGAGCTATGGAGTGTGCATGTGATCATTTTACAATTTTAGGGACTAGAAGTGACAAAAACAATTCTTGAGGGGCCTAAGGGTGGCCGGCCAAGGCATGGGGCCATAGGCCACTTGTGCAAATTTTATGTGGATTTAAAAAGATGACAAACTTAAGTCATCTTCATCATTTTATTCTCTAGAAATTTCAAGAAAACTTGGAGGATAAAAGATGAAGGCCATTTCGGCCAAGGAGAGGAAAATGGAGGTTCAAGAAATAGCCATCAAAAAAATTATTTCTTCTATGTTTTCCACTCTTTGGAAGGTGCTAAACAACATGGAATAATTGTTAGGGCAAGCCAAGCCTTTGTTCATGCAATTTTCAACCTAAGTTATGTTGAAGAACTTAGTAAAGAAGGTGAGTTTTAATCCTCTTTTTATATGTTATGAATGATTTGTACATGTTGTGAAGTGTGCAAATGAATGAAATTCATGAAAGTGTGGAGTTGGTGTTGTGGCCGTATGTAGTGTGGTTGGCTGTTGTTACACCTCGCATTTTGAGCGTATTCGGAAAAATCGGGAATAAGTCGGAATGGTAGGAATTGAGGTTCAAAGTGGATTCTACTTAGTGGGCATGTGATGTTTTGGAGACTAGTGACGTGGAAATATTGGAAAAGACTAAGGGCAAAATTGGAATTTTGGAAAATGGTTTTATGAATTACCAAAACGTGGGCTAAGGATATTGGGCTTGGAAAATTGGCAAGACAAAATTTGAAAAAATTTGAGGCCCAACCCATGAAGTGGCCGGCCATGGCAACAAGGAAAGGGACAAAATTTTAATTGGGGTCATGTGACATGGTCACATGATAAGCTAAGTATATAAGGGGCCATGACTTGTTAATTTTCTAGAAAATTCAAGACATGAGAAGAAGGAGAAAACAAGAAAAAACTCAAGAATCAACAAGGGGCTGTTCGGCCAGCCCCTTCAAGAATTCACTCTCCAAATTTTGATTCCAAAAATTGTTTTCTTGTTATATTTATACTAATTCAAGGCCCCTTAACAACTTGGTGCAATTGGTTTGTAAGATTGAGTCTTGGTTTCTTCAATTCAACACTTGAAGCAAGTGAAGAAACTTGTGGAAAGAGGTAAGAATTCATCCTTTCTAATTGTGTTTTGAAGGTTTGCTTGTGTTGTAGCATATGTAAATGAGTTGGAAGCATAGAAATATGGAAGTTTGCATGAAGGAAGGGCATGCATGTAGATGGCCGTATGAATGCTTAGTGTGGAGTGTGAGTATGTTGAATTTTATGTTGTAATATAATTGTTGACATTTTAGGATTTGTATTGGAAATGAAAGTAGAACAAAAATGGATTGAAGTTGAAAATTCCATGTTGGCCGTGCCATATGTAGTAGTGAATTAGTGTTGGATTTATTTTGTTTAATGTGTTAGTTGCGTCGTCCTGATCGTCGCAAAGTAAAGGAAGCATGTATGAGTTAAGATTGCATGAAAATAAGATGTAGAGAATTTCGTCGTATTAATGTGATTTTATGATATTAAGATAATGAGGTGGTTGGAGAGTAGATTATTGTTGTTGGAAATGAATTAGTGTGTAGAAAGTGTGTTGGGATGAGTTGGTTGTGTATTTAAGGATTTTGGATCGATTATGGAATTATTGAATATTGGATGTAAGGTTTGAAATATTCTCGGCTTGTGTGTAAATGATTTCAAATTAGTATGTATGTATGGAAATATTGATGTTGACTTGAAATTGTGAAGTCGGAATGAAAGTTATTGTATTATGTTGGGAAGTGGACTAGTTATGTTATTTTGAGTTGTATTGTGATTGTTGATGTTGTTGTTGGGTTGTTGTTGATTGTTTTGAGCCGAGTTCAATTCTCGGGGTGTCATGTTTATAGGGGAAGTCTTTGCCGAAATTTCGGTAGCCAAATAGAAACCAAAGATTGAAATGTCGGCTTGCATGAATAGTAACTGGTAAGAATGACCATTTGCAGATTTTCGACGAAACGGGATTTGACCTTTGGCGATCGTGAAGAGCAGAAAAGGTATGTAAAGCTTACCTATTCTTTATTTGGCACGTCCTAGACCTATTAGGCCGAAAACGGAACTTTTGGGATAATTCTGCTCCTAGAAATTCGAGTTTGATTTTGAATACTATTCATTCAATACAATTGAATCATAAAGCTAGCTTTTGGGTATAATGATGCTTCAATCTTCGTATCTTTTGCAAATGAACCCGAATGGCTTCGAAACTTTCCAAAATAACTTTATGGAGCCCAATGATTAAAATTTACGCCCGCCACCTCATTTGACCCGAGGTGGGCCCGCTATTCCCGAACTTACTTCTATTATGCAAATGAATGATTTTTGAACAATGTTTAAAAGAAAACGTTTTAACTACTCCTCTATTTATTACTTAAAAACTATTTTGAATATTCCGTTAAGTGCTGAGATGTGTTCTGATCTGTATCATGAATCCGAACGTTCTGTTCCGATATAACTCTCCGTGATGTCCGAAAGGTACGTACTATGACTCCGTCCGATTCCATTGAGTTGATCTGTCATTCGATATGCCTCATTGAGTCTCTGGAAATATATAGGTTATTTTTATTGTATTAGTTTCTCACTACTCCACTCGTGGATGCCTCGATGTTTCCCACAACGAGCCGGGCCGGGATATGTTCTCAAGCGTATGTCTACGCATTGTTCGCCGCGCCCGGTGTGAGGGGGCGGTATATACGTACATGGGTTGTGGTGTATGATGTGCCATGTACGTTTATGCTTGATGTCATTGATTATGTTACGATGTGGCCACTTGGTATATTCGATACGTTTGGAGATATTCCCTACTACGAAGTATGATGTGTTTTGGCGCGGGACGAAGGGAGCGCCTGCATTACGTTCACCGAGTCCCATAGCGGGGCCGGCTTTTTGCATATGTTTTACGCATGCATTACGTATGATTTACGGTACGCATTTTTGATTTGCTATGCATCTCGTTCGTTTTCCGCACATTACGGTTCGATTTTAGTTTTGTTTATTACATTTTCTGCTTTACATATTCAGTACATTTTCCGTACTGACCCCCTTTCTTCGGGGGCTGCGTTTCGTGCCGCGCAGGTACAGACGACTGATTTGAGGATCCATTGCTTAGGTTATCTGCTCAGCTGTTGAAGTGCTCCTTTGTCCGGAGCCCATATTTGACATGAGATTTTTATATTTGCATATGCACGTATTTATTACGGTACGGCGGGGCCTGTCCCGTCATATGATTATGTTTTTGGTTACGTAGGGTACGTGTAGACATGTGGTGTGGGTTCCGCATATGTTTCGTGAGATTTGCGCACGTTTAGAGTTTATGTACGTTTTGTGACGGCCTTATCGGCCTTCGTGCGGCTTGCCCACTTGTCCTTGTTAAATTATTATTTCTGCTTATTTATAATATTTTGCTAATTTAGGTTAAGGTGCGTATGAGTGTCCAACTAGGGCACGTGTCGCGGCCTACGGAGTTGGGTCGTGACAAAAGTGGTATCGAGCGGTTAGGTCCTCGGAATGTCTACGGACACCGTGTCTAGTAGAGTCTGTTTATGGTGTGAAGCGCGCCACATTTATAAACAGGAGGCTACCGGGCATCTAGGAATTGTTGACCCCCTTTCTGTCTTAGATCGTGCGATAGAGCCAAGTCATAGGAAATAAAATTCCTTGCGTGAAGCTTTGCATACGGCGGAGAATGGTAAGTAGTGACGGGAACGGTCACACAGGTAAGTCCGAATGTACTTGTTCCGTTACACGAAACGAGAAGGTTACGATGGTTAGAATGGAATACGCGATTGTATATTACGCACGGTATTAAGGGTATTCGCGGCGTACAGATTTTGAGTAACAAGAATTTGTAAAGGTGACCACCGGAGGTCGAGAAGGGTAAAATAGTAATTGCACAAGAAAGGACGTGTTGTGAATATGCCTCAGGATCCGTAAGGCCTCGATTAGCCTCGTATTATGTAATAAAGGTCGTATGTAGAAATGGATGTGATTATACCGACATCAAGGGACTAGAATCCGTCGGAGTAGCGAAGTTAAGCGTGCTCAGGGAGGAGCAATTTTAGGATGGGTGACCCCCCTGGGAAGTAAGTGAAAAATTTTACAAACTTAGAATTTAAGGGGATAAATGGAAATTTGGGGTAACCTAAAGGAAACGGGAGTACGTAAGAAGCGGATAGCACCCTTACAGAAGTCACGCAGACCGGAGCAGATTAATGAGGAAAAAGGAAGAAAGCGCAATATCGCTTGGAAATCAAGGTAAATTTAAGTAGCGATTGGAAATGTTTATAAGTAGAATGATAATGAGTGCGTGTATATATGTGTGTGTATGACTTTTCCCACAGGTGATTATGTTGGTCGAAAGGCGAGTCCTAACGACAAAAGGTTGCCACTAACGGAAGGCATTACGAAACGGAACATAAGGGGTGAAGAGCAAGAAAGTGCAGTATAGCCTCGGGATTTGTATAGGCTTGAACAACGCTGGAATTATTTTGGGGATAGTCGATAATAATCATATAGGTGTGTGAATGCGTACGATATTCTGCATGCAATTGTATCGGTAGGTAAGTAATTCCCAGCCACCGGTGCTACGGTGTGGGAAGCCGGCAATCGGACAAAGGCATCGAGGTTCGAGTAACAAGGAAAGATATGGTACAGGTGTTGTAAGATAAGTTGCCACTCTTTTCACTATGGATTAAGGTTGGGAATTAAAGTATTGGAGGGAATTAAGAATAAGAAGTATGATCAAGTAAAAACCTTTGGAGGAGCCGATAAGCGGAGTAGGAAACCATTATGTAAGAATGAGAGAAGCAAGTTTGTAATCAAGTGAGAAGTACAACGTGGCAAGGAAATTTCCGTAGGCCTCTAAAACAGTAGTAAAAATAGCCTGACCCTGATCGCGATTCCGTATGCCACATCTCTGCGCCTCTGACTTTGATGAAACTCCGTCTACTATACCCCGGTACCTCTGAATTTAATTATCTTTCTATTCGATGCACCTCTGTATGTCCGACTCTGACTACAAATCCATCTGATACATCTCTGCACGATTGACTCCGATCATGAATCTGTCCGACATACGTCCGTCCATCCGACCCCGACTGTAAATCTGTCTGGTACAAGTGCCGGTGTGCCTGACTCTGACCACGGATTTGTCCAACATGGTCCGGTACGTCTGATCCTGATTATGGGAATTGTTCGATATGCCTCTGTTCATCTGGCTTCGACTTTGAGTCTGCTTAAGGTAACGTCAGATTATGATTCCTTCAGATTCCGGGTATGACTCCGTTTAATGTTCGTTTGATTTTCTGATTTTGACAAAGGTTCTGTTTGCCGTATATCCGATTCAAGACCCCGAACAGCTCTAGGAAGGGGATGTCGAGGAATGATGGAAGGAGTTGGAAGGATGAAGGCCTTATAAGTGTTTCGATCAAGCTTAAGTATGTGTGCGGAAAGATAGAAACCTCCCCGAAGTGCTATGAAGCCCCATGAGGTCAGTTGAACATTCGAGGACGAATGTTCTAAAGGGGGGGAGGATGTTACACCTCGCATTTTGAGCGTATTCGGAAAAATCGGGAATAAGTCGGAATGGTAGGAATTGAGGTTCAAAGTGGATTCTACTTAGTGGGCATGTGATGTTTTGGAGACTAGTGACGTGGAAATATTGGAAAAGACTAAGGGCAAAATTGGAATTTTGGAAAATGGTTTTATGAATTACCAAAACGTGGGCTAAGGATATTGGGCTTGGAAAATTGGCAAGACAAAATTTGAAAAAATTTGAGGCCCAACCCATGAAGTGGCCGGCCATGGCAACAAGGAAAGGGACAAAATTTTAATTGGGGTCATGTGACATGGTCACATGATAAGCTAAGTATATAAGGGGCCATGACTTGTTAATTTTCTAGAAAATTCAAGACATGAGAAGAAGGAGAAAACAAGAAAAAACTCAAGAATCAACAAGGGGCATTCGCCGCCCTTCAAAATTCACTCTCCAAATTTTGATTCCAAAATTATTTTCTTGTTATATTTATACTAATTCAAGGCCCCTTAACAACTTGGTGCAATTGGTTTGTAAGATTGAGTCTTGGTTTCTTCAATTCAACACTTGAAGCAAGTGAAGAAACTTGTGGAAAGAGGTAAGAATTCATCCTTTCTAATTGTGTTTTGAAGGTTTGCTTGTGTTGTAGCATATGTAAATGAGTTGGAAGCATAGAAATATGGAAGTTTGCATGAAGGAAGGGCATGCATGTAGATGGCCGTATGAATGCTTAGTGTGGAGTGTGAGTATGTTGAATTTTATGTTGTAATATAATTGTTGACATTGTAGGATTTGTATTGGAAATGAAAGTAGAACAAAAATGGATTGAAGTTGAAAATTCCATGTTGGCCGTGCCATATGTAGTAGTGAATTAGTGTTGGATTTATTTTGTTTAATGTGTTAGTTGCGTCGTCCTGATCGTCGCAAAGTAAAGGAAGCATGTATGAGTTAAGATTGCATGAAAATAAGATGTAGAGAATTTCGTCGTATTAATGTGATTTTATGATATTAAGATAATGAGGTGGTTGGAGAGTAGATTATTGTTGTTGGAAATGAATTAGTGTGTAGAAAGTGTGTTGGGATGAGTTGGTTGTGTATTTAAGGATTTTGGATCGATTATGGAATTATTGAATATTGGATGTAAGGTTTGAAATATTCTCGGCTTGTGTGTAAATGATTTCAAATTAGTATGTATGTATGGAAATATTGATGTTGACTTGAAATTGTGAAGTCGGAATGAAAGTTATTGTATTATGTTGGGAAGTGGACTAGTTATGTTATTTTGAGTTGTATTGTGATTGTTGATGTTGTTGTTGGGTTGTTGTTGATTGTTTTGAGCCGAGTTCAATTCTCGGGGTGTCATGTTTATAGGGGAAGTCTTTGCCGAAATTTCGGTAGCCAAATAGAAACCAAAGATTGAAATGTCGGCTTGCGTGAATAGTAACTCGGTAAGAATGACCATTTTGCATTTTCGACGAAACGGATTTGACCTTTGGCGATCGTGAAGAGCGAGAAAAGGTATGTAAAGCTTACCTATTCTTTATTTGGCACGTCCTAGACCTATTAGGCCGAAAACGGAACTTTTGGGATAATTCGCTCCTAGAAATTCGAGTTTGATTTTGAATATTATTCATTCAATACAATTGAATCATAAAGCTAGCTTTTGGGTATAATGATGCTTCAATCTTCGTATCTTTTGCAAATGAACCCGAATGGCTTCGAAACTTTCCAAAATAACTTTATGGAGCCCAATGATTAAAATTTACGCCCGCCACCTCATTTGACCCGAGGTGGGCCCGCTATTCCCGAACTTACTTCTATTATGCAAATGAATGATTTTTGAACAATGTTTAAAAGAAAACGTTTTAACTACTCCTCTATTTATTACTTAAAAACTATTTTGAATATTCCGTTAAGTGTTTGAGATGTGTTCGATCCGTATCATGAATCCGAACGTTAGCCCGATATAACTCTCCGTGATGTCCGAAAGGTACGTACTATGACTCCGTCCGATTCCATTGAGTTGATCTGTCATTCGATATGCCTCATTGAGTCTCTGGAAATATATAGGTTATTTTTATTGTATTAGTTTCTCACTACTCCACTCGTGGATGCCTCAATGTTTCCCACACTGAGCCCGGCCGGATATGTTCTCAAGCGTATGTCTCTGCATTGTTCGCCGCGCCCGGTGTGAGGGGCGGTATATACGTACATGGGTTGTGGTGTATGATGTGCCATGTACGTTTATGCGATGTCATTGATTATGTTCGATGTGGCCACTTGGTATATTCGATACGTTTGGAGATATTCCCACTCCGAAGTATGATGTGTTTTGGCGCGGGACGAAAGGGAGCGCCTCGTTCGTTCACCGAGTCCCATAGCGGGGCCGGCTTTTGCATATGTTTTGCATGCATTACGTATGATTTCGGTACGCATTTTTGATTTGCTATGCATCTCGTTCGTTTTCCGCACATTACTCGTTCGATTTTAGTTTTGTTTATTACATTTTCTCGCTTTACATATTCGGACATTTTCCGTACCGACCCCTTTCTTCGGGGGTCGCGTTTCGTGCCGCGCAATTACGAACGGCGATTGAGGATCCATTGCTTAGGTTATCTGCTCAGCTGTTGAAGTGCTCCTTTGTCCGGAGCCCATATTTGACATGAGATTTTCTGCTGCATATGCACGTATTTATTCTGGGTACGGCGGGGCCCTGTCCCGTCATATGATTATGTTTTGGTTCTGTAGAGGTCTGTAGACATGTGGTGTGGGTTCTGCATATGTTTCGTGAGATTTGCGCACGTTTAGAGTTTATGTACGTTTTGTGACGGCCTTATCGGCCTTCGTGCGGCTTGCCCACTTGTCCTTGTTAAATTATTATTTCTGCTTATTTATAATATTTTGCTAATTTAGGTTAAGGTGCGTATGAGTGTCCAACTAGGGCACGTGTCGCGGCCTACGGAGTTGGGTCGTGACAGCTGTGTATATGTGCATTGTGTAGGAATAAAGAACTAATTGTATTTAGCATGTTTTGGTTGTTGTTCTATGGATTCCATAATGAAAATGATGGTTTAATGATTCAAATGAAAGTTGGAATCATTTGTAGGTTGTTGGAGGAAATAATGTAATTTTAACATAGTTTTTGTATTATCGTGGTTAATGTTGCTAAATATGGAATGTTGGTGTAGTTTATGAATTTGGAGGAAAAGAAATGTGTTGTTGTGGTTCCTATGGAAGTTGGAAGGTTTCGGGAGGCTTGGTGTATTGATTAGGTTATTTTGAATATTGTGCGAGTTGCTTGAAATGTTGTTGAATCTCGATTGAATGATTCCGGACTAGTACTTGAATATGCAAGCATTGGTGTTAATTGAATATATGTAGTTGAATTGAGTATAATTGGAATGTCGTCGAAATACGTACAAAGGAGTTATTGACGTTAGAATGCCTTTTGAATTAATTGTTGATGTTGCTAAAATGGTTGTTGGTATTGTTGTTGAAGATTTAGCCGAGTTGAAATCTCGGGGATGTTGATGTTACAGGGGAAGTGCTGCCCAAATTTCTGTAAAATTAAGTACTAGTCGAAATTGAGGTTTTAAGAATCTACGGCTAATGCTTGATACCAAATGATGTTGTTGTAGATTTGAGAAGCCGAGGCCTAAGTTCAGATTTACATAGGAAGCAGACGAGGTATGTGAAGCTTACTCTTTCTTTCTTTTGGCATGTCTTGATTGTATGTAGGCTAGAACACAAGTCTCGGGGCAAATCCATTCTCAAGATCCGAGCTGTATACTATTCTTGTTCCCTTCGGATGTTAATGTTCTCGATATTGTTAAGCTACGATTTTTAAGTCTTTTGTATAGTTGGATTTCAAATTTTGCATAAAGAATGTTATTTTTAAAAGATTCCGTAACTACGAACAGTCGTAACTTTCCAAGACGAGCTCGGATCGCTTCGAAACGTTCGCGGGAGATTCCATAATGGATAGGGTCTCCAACTTTCATAAATGGACTCGGATTGGTTTGATACTCGTCCGTGGGCCCCGAGGTTTTCCTTTATGTAATGATAACGACTTTTTTGAAAGGATTTAGTGTAATGATCGCCTTAGCCCTCGAGCGACGATTACGTATATTCTCTATCGAGTTATAATGACGACTATACCCCTAAGTTCTATTTGATATGCCTTCAAATGACATTCGGAAGAAATCTGATTTGACTACCACCTTTGCTCTAAATAATGGTTCATTTTGATTAATCTGTCGAGTCTTTTGAAAATGTTTTAAACTGCATATAGCTTCTCACGACTCTGCTCATTCATTATGTTACTACATCCTTCACCAAGTCTCGGGCCGGTTATGTTCGTGCGCACTTTGATATATTCCGGAGTATGATGTGTCCGGTACGCCGAGTCCCCTTTGGCCGGGTACCGTGTATATTTGGCGTTATGGGGTGTTACGGTGTTATGATATGATATGTCGGGTTTCGGAGATATGAAATCTTCTGGAGTATGATGTGGCGTGGCGCCGACGACAGGCGGGCGACCACCGTTCTAAGAGCCCTATGCATGATTTGTATTTTTATGAGTAAGCATTTTGATACTTTGAATATTGCATTTACTTTTTGTACTTCTGGTTTTGATTATGTTCTTGTTCACTATATTTTATGCTTTGCATACTCAGTACATATTCCGCACTGACCCCCTTTCTTCGGGGGTTGCGTTTCATGCCACGTGTACGTACACTTATTTGGATGATCCACCGCCTTAGGATTCTGCTCGGTGATCGGAGCGCTCCCTTGTTCTCGGAGCCTACACTTTGATCCGGCCTTTTGTTATTATATATATGTATATGTTTGTTCGCGGGTACGGCGGGGGCCCGTCCCGTCATATGATTCGTCATGACTCTTAGAGGTCCGTAGACATATATGTGTGGGTTATGGGTATGCACTGTTCGGCCGTGTACGTGTGATTAGTGATTTGGACGTCCCCCCATACTATGATAGCCTTATCGGCCTTATTTGTGATATTATCTCATTGGATTATGATAACGATATGTATATCCGTACATTTGTGACGACTTCGGGCGACGTTCCACTTTTCGTATATATATATTGTACCGTACACGTATAAGCCATTCGTACGCTATTTCTGAGTAATGGGTGTGTACGGGTGCCCAGGTCGGGCACTAGTCGCGGCCTACGGGGTTGGATCGTGACAACATCAAGGGCCCATAATGGCATAAACTGATCTCATAAAAGGGGAAGCATCAAACTTTGTACAATCTGCATATATATATAACATGCGGAAGAACAGTGCAAGCCAGCTAGGCTGTTACATATATTGTACACGAAAGAATAGAAGCCGACAAGGCTATATCATCTGACTACTACATATAACTTTCTATAGACCTTTACTGGAATGAAAGCTGTAGAAAGGATGGGACAGGGCCCCCTCATACCTATATGCATACACATCTCAAAAGGGTGTCAGACCAAAACTGAGTATAGCTTCGGACCAAATGGAGCGCATTGACCACTACTAGATCTAGAGGTCCTACTGTGCTGGACCACCTGTCTGTCTACCTATACCTGTAAGCATGAACGCAGCCCCCCAAGCAATGGGGAGTCAGTATGGATAATGTACCGAGTATGTAAGGCATAAGAACAACAAATATACATAAATCATGGATACGATCTGAACTCATAAACTGAAATGACTAACTGCATGTACTTGTATGAACTAGTATCTGCCTGTATCTGCACAAATCTGTATAACTGACAATGCCTCTGCGGGTACATAATATGCATGCTCATGCCTATCAATGAAGGTCATACATCTATATATGTGTGCGTATATAACGCCTGATATATGTGCATCTATAACGCATGTAAAGCCTCTATGGCATCTCATCATGTCATATCGGCTCCTCTGCGGCCACAATCGATATCATCATCATAGTGGTACTATGTATATAATGCCTATACCTCTTCTCATACTTTACATATATCTAATATTCGTGTATATAACGCCTTCTGGTCACGGGTCAATGTGCATAAATGTATAATGAATGTAATGCATGATTAAACCGTATGCATAGAGCTGGCTACATAAGGCTGGACCCATGAACAAAATGATCACTCATAAACTAGATACATGAACATCAAAGGCTGAAGGACTTCTAATGCTTCTAAGGGTAGAGTAATATAAGAGCTCGCTTACTCACTCGTTGGCTCATATCATAAGACCATGCCAAAAGAAAGAAAAGGTAGCCTTAAAATACCTTTGAGTATATCCAATCGTCTAACTTTTACCTCTGGAACTCGTAAGTCTACAATTAAGATAACATAACCTTCATTAGACTATTTATTTCACTTACCAACCTCATTTAGATGCATATAGAGCTTGACGATTTGTAGACAATATATTCCTTGTAAGCTTATAGCTCTTCAACTGCCCATTTAATCCAACATTGACCACAACAAGAGTAACAACACTTATATATATATATATATATATACACTCAATTTTATCCCCAATCATCTTTTAAAATAGTCTCAAGTCACTACCTTGCCCTTCATCAACTTAACACTTCCACAAATACCTTCTCTTCACTTAAAATCACTAAAACTCTTGATAGCCAACTTAAATATAAGGGTAGAATTATTTACATACCTTGAAGGGTCTAAGATCCCAAGAATCACTTCAATTCCAACTTCCCTAGCTTCATAACCTTGAAGAAACCTTAGAATCAACCTTCTTCTTTACAAGCACAGGTTCACGGGCTTGGATTTTATCAAATCTCCACTAATAATGATGGAAAATATTGGGAGAGAATATATTAGGGTTTTTCTAATTTGTAATGGAGGAAAACATAAAATAGGGTCGTGAACCACCTATTTATACTCGGAATTAAAAAGGCTACAACGGTCCGGTTCGACGAGTAGGTCGACGACCCATCGACGTGTCGATGGTCCGTCAACTTGATCCGTCGACCTGCCTATAGATGCAAGGCTGCGGAACCTTGACGACGTTGCACATCGACGATCCGTCGACCATGTCGACGACCCGTCGACCATGTCGACGACCCGTCGACGATGACTGGTGTCTGCAGATTTTTCTGATTCAGTTCAGATCGCGTCGATTCGATTCGCTCAACTTCTAATCCTGTAAATTGCCAGGAATACCTGCTGGTACCCTTGTACACGGGGTAAGACACTTTCTATCTTCAAAACTCGGGCTCAGGTCTCTATTCCAAAGGCATACCCGACTAGAAAACCATAGGTTCTACTACTTCGAAAGCGAGGGGTGTAACAAATATAAAATAAATGCTAGGAGTGGTGGAGTATGCTTGCATGAATGACAGTTATATTTCACGGGAATTTAAACACATAAACAGTTTATATCATTTAAAAAATTTTATATCATGCAAAACACACAAATTATTGGAACCCTTATGGTTAGAACCTTAAATTATCCCCAGCAGAGTCACCATCTGTAGCGGGTCGATATTTTTTGCAATTCGTATTTGCACTTGCCTCATTTAGAAAGGAAAGTGTCCCGGGGAAGTACGGTTGTCAATCGTACCGGGAAAAAGGAAAAATATACCACTACGTGATGGTGCTCTAAATGGATATTGTTTAGAGTTGCCAACTAATTTTTAGAAAATTAGAAAAACCAATTCAAAAAGGGTTCATTTAAAACGACTAAATTTTAAAAGAAACTAATCTAACCAAAGTATGGGTAAGGGTTCTGGTGATCCCTCGGGAAGGTATTAGGCACCCCGATATTAAGGATCCGTAAAATACAGTTGACCTACGGGTTCTAATAGTATGCCTTGTAGATATAAATTATTTTTTGATAAAAACTGCTTTTGTTTTAGATTCCTGTAATAAAAGGTTAGTCATTCATGCAAAATACAACACTTTCGAGAAATAAAAGTAGTAAAATTTTACCCAAAATTGAGCGTTTTGGGTTTTGGACTAGAACACCTAGGTTAATATCAGAAGGCGTTAACCTAAGTAGAATACTACGTAAGCCCACCCGAGTTTAGAAAAAAGTTTTTAATTTAAGTTTTATAAAATCATTTTTTGGCATACTATTATTATCCATACTTTATATTTTTTTAGTTTTTTTAGTCCTTTTAGTCCAATATCAGTCCACGGTTATTTTAAGTCCATTTGTCCAAATTGTCCATAGGTACGGTCCCAATTTGTCTCAATGTTCATAAATTGCCAAGTCCTTTTTATTCAAAAAATTATATTTTTAAGTTTTAGAAAAATGTCCATTTTTTGCCCACAAATGCATTTCTGCCTCAAAATCAATTTTTACGTGCCAACTATTATCAAAAAATTAGTTTTGTTACTTGGAAGTGACTTTTTAGCAACTCTAAACTTGCGACAATTATTAAGGGATTCTAATAAACGCATTTCATCCAATAAGTAATATAAAGAGAGGGAGTTGGGCCTACCAAGCCCAACAGAAATAAAATGCAATTATGATTATGTCCGCTCCAATATATTTTGCTCCGATGCTAAGCTCATCCACGGTTGAAGTCGACTAGATCTAGGAAAGTTAGTGGGCCTCGTGGAGGCCCACCAACGGGTTTGGGTGGACAAAAATGCAAACGGGTATGCAAGACATTAGGATACTTTCACAAATTAAATTAATACAAAGTTAAAGCCTACAATAATTATTACATAGCCAAAAAATGAATTTCAACACTATTTGGCGAAGCCCATACATTATGACTAGCAACAACAGGTAATAAGATAGCCCAGATGTGAGATAGGCCCAAAACAATAGTGCTAACAGCTCAGGTGCAAAACGAGTAACAGGCCCGAGTAATAGGCCCAAAACTACACCCCTTAAACTCAAGTTTTTCTAAGTGTCAAAACCGCAGATATATATGATATGTCACTAGTATACCACTTAACTGTCTTCAAATTTTCTAAGTGTCAAAATTATGGTATACATGATATACTCCCAATGTACCTACCAAGGCAAATAGCAAAACTCCCATGAAGGGCATACCCTTTATCCACCTAATGGAAAGGTAAGTCAACATTTCTTGTATACCCTCAAATATACCTAATATGTATACTTATTCCCAATTAATCCTTACTTCAAGAAGAACCAAAACTGTGACCAAAATCATTCAACAACTACTTTTTTAGCTAATCCTAAACTTCTACTTGATTTTAAGAGACACAAAAGACTCTAAGGAACCAATCAAAAACAAATCAGTGATCCAACAACACTTAGAGGAACTAATGCAACTTACCTAATCTCAAATCAAAAGCCTTACTACTAATCACAGAAACAATCAAGGTCTAACAGAATCCAAACAATGTAAGGATAGGTAATGTAAGGCACAAAAGTGTCAAAATGACTCAGAAACAGCAATAGCACAGTCAAGAGAGTATGACAAACTTTCTGGATGGCCAAGCAAGTAACAACAATGATGGAAGGGTAAGGAACAAGGGGGATACAGAACTTAAAAGTGAGGAAGAAAAGAAACAAGGCTAAGGCCACAATCAACACACTCATAGTCTTGGTTTCTAATATTTTAGGGAAGAAAGAAAAAAAGGGCATTAGCCATGGGGGATGGGCAGTGAACAAGTGATCAAGCACCATAAGATAGAGGGACACACAAACAAACTGCCAAACACACCATCATATTTCTATTTCATGTTCTTAATGAATCAGTAATCAAAAGAGGGGCAGAACTAGATGTCAAATGACTTAGAAGCCACACCAATCCAGTGATGAACCAATTCAAATGCCAAAAACCTATTTTTTCAATTGTGCTTATTATCAATCAAAGATGTCACAGGAGAAAATTTACAAGTCTATGATCATTTTAGCTTAGTTTTAATCCCAGCAAGTCCAAAGACAGCAAGATAGGCAAGTTACAGGTTCATTAAAGCATTAAGGGGCCTCAAAATAGCTCATACTTAGTCCATTTTGCAGAATTTGCATAGAAAATACACAAATAGCAAGTAGAGGTTTCAAACAAAGATAGATAGGGACATGATACTGTCCTAGGTCCAATTCAAAGATCTTAGGCATAGTTTCAAATCAAATAAGCACATAAGGAGGGGTAAATGATAGGACCATCTTCAGGTTTCACAAATGGATGCCAAAAGGAAGAACGTAGACATCACACTTAACTCCTCAAGTTAGTTTTAAGCTCCTTTTCTAGGTATCCTACTTAGTCTAAGTGAGTTAGGTGCACAAATGAGTCTCTAATAGTAAGGTAGGTACCAAGGATCAAATGACACATAAAATAGTATTCAAATCAACAAGTAAACAGTAAAGCAAGTGACCATCTCAGAATAAGTATCACAATCAATTCTTCTAAAGACAGTTTGACCTTATTCTTAGTCATTTTCTACTGATTTTGATGACCTATGTGAAGCAGGGGACTTCAAACACACTATAACCCTATATAAGTATAAAAAGCATAAGTTACAAATAGTAAGTTTCATGGACAACAAGTGAGTAAGACACAAGAAAATCTCAAAAATTCAGAGGTAAAATCCAAGCAATCAACTTATAGACCTATCTCCAGTTTTGTTATTTCAAATTTTACACAAAAGCCAAGTTCTTTATAAACTTCTTGCCCTTATTCTTTTCCCAGTTCCCAGGAATGAAGCCAACAAATACACACAAAATCTAGGACGCTTAGACTCTTCTAGGATCAAAATTTGACTACAAATCTTACAGCTTTTCATATTTTTACCAACTCTCCATCTAGACAGTCTCAAATCTTATCAAAAAGGTTTTGGAAAGACCACTTTTATCTTTATATGCCTAGCAAAGTTTAGAAATAACAAGACAAGGCAAATAGGCAAACAAACAAGTGACTAGTCTAGCCTCAATCAAAGCAAATAATGTCAAATGGTTTTCCAGAAAATTCATCTTTAGATCGTTCTTAAGTTAACTAAATGGAAAAGAATCATTTTTAGTTTCATTCATGTCATAATAAAGTGTCACAGAATCTAGTAGCAGGTCTAAAGTTGTTTCTTCTAAACCAATGTTAATTTCAGCAAGTCTAGGTCATATCACAGGTTTGTTGCTATTTTCCAGGCTTCTAAATTCTGTTTTTAGTCCATTCTTAAGTTGCAAAGGTCACAAATAATCATTAAAAATCATCTTAGTGCATGTCCCATCTCATAAAGCATTAACAGGATCCCTAAATAAAGATTTATGCCAAGACTTATTCAGAATTTGCACACGTAAATCCAAAACAAGGAGTAGGAGTCACATAAGGGTCTTATTAGGTTGCAAAAAGTGATTTAGGACAAAATCAAACAAGTTCACAATAATCAAGGAGAATATAAGCATGTCTTAGGTGCAAACATATGTCAAATAGAATCATAGTAAGTCATAGATAACAAGAGAACTCACATAGAAACGCTTATGAGTCGAAAGGAATCTAAATTGTGGCCATAAAAGGTCATGATTCTATCCTAGGTCATAGAGATATTACACTTGGACTAATCTACACAAGAAGGATAGAATCAATACACACATATGTCTAAAACTCAAAAACAAGAACAAGTATAGGTAAGTACTCTATTAGTTTATAAAACAACTTCTGGTCTCTGTTTTTTAGAATGATGCCAGGTCAACAAAGTTCAAATCCTAATCAACTCATAGCATAGTTTTAGAAAGAGAAATTTAGCTAATGGTCAAGTCTTAAAGAAGTCAAACACACATAAGAAAGAAAAAGAACTTAAGCTGCTACTAAGTCTATTTTTTTCTTTTTTCTCTTTTTACTCTCTATATTCAGTTTTAACCTTTTTGTACTCCTACTTATCTTAACAACAAGAACACATGAAATCTACACTCAAATGTCAAACAGAGACATGAATAGTTTTCATAATAAACTAGGTGAGGGCCCAGTAAAGAAGAGGAGACAAGCCATTACAAGCTAATGCTTATACTAAATAGTTTAGGAAAAATAACTCCTTTCTCTTCCCTTTTAGATAGTTTCAATTAATCAACACACATAGGTTTTGGAATAAGCTCCAAGATTTCAAAACTCTACTCAACAAGAAAGTTTTGGGGGAACTCAAACTACCTTTTCCAAAAAATATTAGACTGCTTAAGGTGATTCATGAACAATGAGAGACATAGGATCAGTTTAAATTTCAATAGACTTAAGCTTGGCAAATTTTATGAAAAATTCAAATTCTTTATAATGAAACCAAGTTGGAATCTATGTATTAGATTTTTGAAATCATTTAGATCAAGAACAATGCCAAACAAGCAATTAAAAAAAACTGATTCAGTCTGGAATAAACAAGACAAGATCATCTTCACAGCATAATGAGCAGAAATTAGTGAAAACAAAGCTAAGTACCTAAATTTCTAATGAAACAGTACCAAGTTCTAACAAAAATCAACATAACAGAGCTAGAATATTAAATAACCTACTATAGCAAGACCAAATTCACAATACAATCAATCGTGTCTTATCCTTTAGTTCCCAGAAATCCAGGAAAAAAAAAAACAAAGTGAACCTCAAACATGATTTAGATCAACTCAATGACATTATAGCAACTAAAACATTATCAAAACTATATTACCAACTAAACTAAGGCAAAATGTGATCAAATCAACTAACCAAAGTCTTAAAGCACATATTTAAACAATAAGACAGTTATTCAAGCTCACATAAGTGCTAAAATAAAATAAGAGAATAGTGATATTACCTTTTTGTAGGGCAAACAATAGATCAAAAGGGGGGGTTGAATCACAAACTTCAAACACCAACACCCAAGAAAACCTTAAACAACCCCTTTGTTCTTGAATATTTAAAAGTAGTAATAGTATTTTGGTATAATATTAGTGCAGTAATATCATAATAGTATATCTTTTAGGCAGTGTAGTAGTAATATAACAGTAGGATAGGAAGATCAATGTGACAATCGAACCCTAGCTGTTTATGAGAGAATTTTGGATAAAAATAAGACCTCTTCCAATGTTACAATCCTATTCTATTTATAGCATGATTATCTCAACCCTAGGGACAAAAATGACCAAAAGTGATATCAGATTTCCCCCAATTCCACAACAAATTCGAATTTCAGTAAAGGACAACAAAATTCTCAGCAATTTTGTACCAATTGTACCTTATCCAACAAATTTTCACACAAATCCCGTAATCCAACTAATAATCTAACTAATTGTACCTGAAAAAAATACAAGTAAAATCAGAAAATACTAGGATAGTATGCCTTGTCATCAATAAAACAAATTTATTAGATTCTAATGGTGCAATAGTACTAAGAATCGTACTAAACAAGATAGAATCCCTGTCACGACCCGAACTACGGGCCGCGACGGGTATCCGGGGCTAACCGCCGAACACCGCTCATGCTGCTACTTATCTGTTCCCATTCATTTTATATGCTCATAATCATGGAAAACTATTAACATTTGAAACATTTTTACTTTTATAAACATAAGCCCTTCGGCTATCAAAATAATATATATATACATATACATGAAGACTATGGGACCATACTACCCACACTGCGTATCTACGAGCCTCTACTGGAGTACTAGACACCTGGACGGGACAGGACCCCGCCATGCCCAAAATATACATGTTATATCCCGTATTTTGAACAACGGGACAACATGAGTAAATTACGATAAGTTAGGCGCAAGGCTATCCCGAGAGACTTTTGTTTGTTTTAAAGGCTTAAGTTGTGTATAATTTTAATGGTATGAAAATGTTAAGGAAACATTGGAGTCAAATTCCATTTTTAGTAAGTATGCTATTTTTGGAAAGTGGAAAATTCAAAAAAAAAAAGAAAGAAAATAAAGCACCATGTGGCCGGCCACCTTGGTGTGGGCCATGGCCACATGGATGGTTAAAATATGGCAATTTAAAAGATGACTAATAAGTCATCTTCCTCACTTTCATTCTAGAAAAATCAAGAAAAAACTTGGAGGAGAAAACAAAGGGGTATTCGGCCACCCCCTTGGAAATTCAAGACCAATTTTAAGCCATCAAAAAAATAATTTCTTCAAGCAAACTTGCTAATTGAAGGGAGCTTGTTAACGTGGAAGTGTCGTTGGAAGCGTTAGATTGCTCGTTTTCTCTATCTACCACTTTAGACAAGTTGAGAAGTTGAAGGAGGAAGGTGAGTTTTAATCTTGTTTTATGTGTTATACATGGTTTATATGTGTTGTAGCATGCTAAAAAGGAAGAAATTCATGATAGAAACTAAGTTGAAGTTGGGCCGTGTATATGGGGTATAGCCGTGCATGTGTGTGTTGTTCTAAGAGTAGTGGATTAATTCTAGTTAGCATGTTTTGATTGTTGTAGTGTGAAGAAAAGAATGAAAATCATCTCTAGTTGTGTGTTGGGTGTTGGCCGAATGGCCCCCCTTTGTGTGGATTGAGAATGAACGAATTGTCGTTAATATTTTCGTTGTCGTCGTTATGGATTCTATGATGAAAAATGCAAGTTTAATGACTCAAAGTGATGTTGTGTTGGTTATAGGTTGATTTGGAAGTTAATGTGAATTTTATGTAAATTTTGTAGTTATGGAAGTGATATTGTTAATGTGTGGATTTATTGGTGTAATTCATAAATTTGAGAGAAAGAAATAGGGGAGTAGTGTTCTCGGGTTTGGGGAGGAATCCGGGTAAGTTGGAGTGTGGTTTGGGTTGTTTGGAAAATTGTGTGAATCGTTTAAAATGTTCTTGAATATTGTTTGAATGGTTTTGGATTAGTAATCGAATGTATAAACGTTAATACTAGTTTGAATGTAAGTAGTTGAAGTGAGTATATTGGAATGTTTGGATGTTGTTGAAATTATGTAGAAAGAGCTATTAATGTTAGAATGCATTGTGAATTGATTATTGATGTTGTGGTTTGGTTGTTGGTTTGGTTGTTGTTGAATTTGGCCGAGTTGAATTCTCGGGGTGTTGTATTTACAGGGGAAATGCTGCCGAAATTTCTGTAGAATTTAATGTTCCTTTGGAATTGGATGCCTAAATGCTTATGGCTAATGTTTGGTATATTGGCGTTATGTAGATCTTGGAGTGCCCGAGACTTGAGGCTTGACTTAGCTTAAGAGCGGACAAGGTATGTGAAGCCTAACCTTTCCTTCTTTTGGCATGTCCTAGTATTAATTAGGCTATGACACGAGCCTCGGGGTAACTCCACTCTCGAAATCCAAGCTCATATACGCATCTTATTCGCTTCCAAAAATTTACTCTCTTAGTGTAGCCAAACTAAGGTTCTTATGTTTCAAATGATTGAATTTCAAAAGTCTTATAAAGAATTTCGCTACTAAAAAGGTCCCGAACTTCAAACGCTCGTAACTTTCGCAGACGAGCTCGGATCACCCCGAAACCTAATAGGTAACTTCATGAGTCATAATATTTCCCCAACTCTCGTAGACGGGCTCGGATGGGGTTGACACCCGTCCGTGGGGCCCGCGGCTTTTCTATGCTTATCCTTAATGACCTTCGGGAAAAATTTAATACTATTTTCGCTTTGACTTCCGCATATGGATTTCTTACTTATTTAATGAGTTATGATTATGATTTTACGCATATGGTTACTCACGACTCCGCTCGTGCTTACGGTTATTACCTCGTTCACCGAATCCCGGGCCGGTTATATTTCGTGCGCATATGATATGTTCCGGTGTGATGCTGTGTTACGGTTCACCGAGCTCCTCCCTAGAGGGCTGGGTTTCGTTTATACCTGGTGTTATGCTGTGCTATGGCGTTATGGTGCGTTACGGGATATGTCGGGTTACGGAGATATGAAATCCTCTGGTGTGATGCTGTGTTATGGCGCCAACGACGGGCGGGCGACCATAGTTCTAAGAGCCTATGCATGATTTATATTTTTACTAAATATTTTGATATTTTGCATATCATATCTATTTTCTGTATTTTGCCATTATGATTCGGTATTTCTGCTTTACATACTCAGTACATATTCCGTACTGACCCCCTTTCTTCGGGGGCTGCGTTTCATGCCCGCAGGTACAGACGCTCAGCTTGGTGACCCACCCGCCTAGGACACCTATTCTGCTTTCTGGGAGTGCTCCTTCGTCCGGAGCTTATATTTTGGTATATATACTTTTCTGTTGCATATGTATATATTCATTCAGGGGTACGACGGGGCCCTGTCCCGTCATATGATTCTGTTACTCTGTTTAGAGGTCTGTAGACATGTATGTGGGTTATGGTTGTGCTTGTACAGTTATGTATGTGTGTGATATATGTTTGGGCGGTCTTGTCCCACCGTGGCGACCTTGTCGGCTGCATATGCGCATTTTGATATGCTATGTACATTATGACGATACCTCGACGGCTTTTGTGACACCTATTGAATATTATGCGCTAATCTGAGGCTATATGTCATTATTTATGATTAAGCAAGTTAGTATGCTAGTTTCGAGTGTCAGGTATGTATGAGTGTCCAATTCGGACACAAGTCACGGCCTACGGGGTTGGGTCGTGACAAAAGTGGTATCAGAGCGGTTCGTCCTCGGAATGTCTACAGACCGTGTCTAGTAGAGTCCTGTTTATCGGTGTGTTGTGCACCACATCTATAAACGGAGGCTACGGACATTTAGATGTTATCTTTCTTTCTGATCTTAGATCGTGCGATAGAGCTGTATTATTAGGATGATTTCTTTCTAACGAATTGCTATGTTTTCAGCGATGCCTCCGAGAAAGGCGACAGCGCCCGGAAGGAAGTCTCTGCACGGGGAGAGCCGGTAGGGCCCGAGAGAGTTACTAGGGCCCGTGTTCGGCCGGCAATCAAGGTGCCCCGGTCGGCCGGTTCGCCGCCCCATCACAATCGAGAGGGGCATAGAGCGAGCGGCATGCGCGGGACGGGGGCGGCTCCACCGCCCGCCCCTGAGGTTCGAGTGCCCGAGCCTCCAGCTCCTCAGCCAGGGGCGGAGGACAGGGCTATGAGAGACGTTGTTCAGCTATTGACCAGACTGGTAGTAGGGCAGGTCCAGAGACAGGGATCAGGAGATGATTATGCAGGCGGACGTGACAGTCAGAGGGCTCGCTGTTTCTTGACTGTGTCCGCCGAGTTCTTCGGGTCAAAACCGCTGGAGGACCCTCGGGGAGTTTATCGGACGGATGCGGCGTACGCTGCGGCTTGTCACGGCTTTCGAGACCAAGTCGATAGAGTTGGCGTCTTATTGGCTGCACGACATAGCAGCCAATTGGTATGAGTCATGGGAGCTGTCCAGAGGTGAGGGTGCTCCGCCAGCTGTATGGGATGAGTTCGTGGAGGACTTTCTTGGCCATTTTATACCCCAGAGAGACTAACGAGCCGGGGTTCACAGTTTTTACATTTTGAGAAAGAAAAGGTAGGAGTGTCCCGGGGAGTACGGCCCTTCGAGTTTGATTCCTTGGCTAGATACGCTCCTCATATTGTGGCTGACATGGCTGATCGAGTGCACCAGTATGTGATGGGGCTGGATACTTATTTGATTGATAGATGTATGGCGATGGCTTCTTAGCCCGACATGGACATTGCACGGGGAATAAAGCTTACGCCCGGGGCATGGAGGAGCGACACGGGCGCCGGCCCACGGAGGAGTTATGACATGGAGCCGGCCAAGAGGGCTAGGTCGGCCGGGTATTCAGGAGATTCTCGAGGCGAGACAGCCTCGGCGACGGCACGACAAGTTCCTCCCGGCCGGCCGGAGTACACCCTAGGCCGGGCGGACCCGATAGTGCTAACGATATTCGGGAGCGGGTCGAGCTCCCGAGGCTTCGGGCTCATAACGGGCATAGGTACCGGTCAGTTGAGGCCACCTAGACCTCCGTGTTCCCACATGAGAGACACCACCTGGAGAGTGCTGTCGGGCTACGGTGCTTGCTTTATTGTGGCCGTCGGGGCCGCCTTATGAGAGATTGCCCGCGTGGGGGTAGTGCGGGTGATGCGGCGCGAAACCACGAAAGTTCGTGTGTGTGTGGTTCATCTTTATCATCGGTAGCGCGCGCCCCGGGGCGGGTATGCAACTTTATACAACATGTCGCGGTAGAGGCCGTGGTGGAGCGACCTAGCGGTCCTTCGAACCGCACATATGCTTTGGCCGGCCGTCGGGACCGGGAGGCGTCGCCTAACGTGGTTACGGTACATTATTGGTTTTCTCTCAAGTCGTATATGTGCCGATAGATCCTGGTTCTACTTTATCATATATTTCCCTCTTGTTGCTAATAAAATTGGGATAGAATGCGAACCAATAGAACCATTTGAGGTACCCACTCCGGTCATTCATTATAGCCGATGCATATATAAAGATTGTTCAATAATTATGATGAAATCGTTGCACTAAAGCGATTTGATAGAGCTAGATATGACCGAAGTAATGTTATTATGGGTATGGACTGGGCCATAGGCTTCGTGTTATGCTAATGTTGATTGTCAAAAGAAAGTAGTACGCTTCAATTCCCGTGTGAACCGGTTATAGAGTGGCGAGTATCAACATCGCCGGGGGTAAGTTTATTTCATACCTCAAGGCAAGAAAAATGATCAGAAAGGGCTATATTTATCATCTGGTTCGCGTACATGATCTAAAAGCTGAAACACCGACTATCCAATCAGTCCCGGTGGTTAATGAATTCCCAGATGTATTCCCAGACGAGCTTCCAGGTCTTCCTCCTGAAAGGAGATAGAATTCACTATAGATGTCTTTGCCCGGACACCCGGCCCTATATCTATTCCTCCGTACGAATGGCAATGAAATTAAAAGAATTGAAAGAATCATGAGAGATCTATTAGAGAAGGGCTTCATCCGGCCCGGACGTCACCCTAGGGAGACCCGGTATTGTTCGTGAGAAAAGAAAGACGGTTATTGAACGGATGTGTATTGATTATCGGCGGTGAATAAGGTAACTATAAAGAATAAATACCCCCTCCCCGGGATTGACGATTTGTTTGACCAATTGCGAGGGAGCTAAATGTTTTCAAGATAGACTGCGTCGAGTTACCACAGTGCGAGTACGGGACCCGATATTCCCAAGCATAAATTCGGGACCGGTATAGGCATTATGAATTCGGAGTTATGTCTTTTGGGGTGACGAATGCTCCAAATGTGTATTTATGGATCTTATGAATCGGGTATTCGGACCGTTCTTGGATATGTTCGTGATCGTATTTATTGACGATATTAAGTCTATTCTCGGTCGAAGAAGAGCACGCGGATCATCCCCGAGGACGGTACTTGGGGTACTTTGACATCAGAAATTATATGCGAAATTTTCTAAATGTGAATTTTTGGCGACATCGGTGGCATTCTTGGGACATATTATTGGAGTGACGGCATCCGGGTGGATACCCGTAAGATCGAAGCCATGAAGAATTGGCCCCCCCACGACGCCTACGCGTACGTAGCTTCTTTTGGTTGGTTATTACGAAGAATTTATGGAGAAATTTGCTTCAATTTTAGCGCCTTTAACAAGGCTAACTCGGAAAGCCAAGTTTCAGTGGACCGATGCCTGTGAACGAAGCTTCCGATTCTTCGAAGGAGAAATTGACTACGACTCCGGTTCTGACACTTCTGAGGGACCAAACGGGTATGTCATATATTGTGATGCTTCGGGTGTTGGGTGCCACTTGTGTATTAATGCGGCACGGTAGAGTCATAGCATATGCTTCCCGACGGCTCGAGAAAACATGAAAAAAATTATCCCACTCATGATCGGAGCTCGCGGCCAATTCATGCTCCGAAGATATGGCGACATTATTTATATGGCGTTCATGTTGATATCTATACGAATCACAAAAAGCCTCCAATATATCTTTAAGCGAAGGAGAGCTGAATCAAACGGGAGAGAAGGTGGTTAGAGTTCTTTGAAAGATTATGATGTTGATATTCTATACCATCCTGGGAAAACCAATGTGGTAGCCGATGCTCTCAGTCGTAAATCTATGGGCAGCCTAGCGGACGTGCCATCAGAAAAGAAAGAAATGGTTCGTGAAATTCATCAGCTGGCAAGCCTTGGAGTCCGTTTGGCCGAATACGGAGATCTTGGGATTTACGTTCGAGAAGTTGCTATTAATCTTCTATTGGAAGAAATAAAGCGCGCCAATATGAAGATCTGTTCATTGCGATTCGAGACACGGCCCGTGAAAAAGAAGACTCGTTCGAGATTTCACCGGATGGAGTATTATTACACGAGGGCAGATTATGCGTACCTGAGGTTGCAGGGCTACGGCGACAGGTTATGGGCGAGGCACATTATGCCCGTTATTCTGTTCATCCGGGAGCTACCAAAATGTATCACGACCTCAGATGTCTGTACTGGTGGGATGGTATGAAAAAGGACGTAGCGGAGTTCGTTGCTCAGTGCCCAAATTGCCAGCAGGTCAAGATCGAGCACCAGAAGCCCGGTGGACTATTGCAGGAGATGGAGATTCCGGCTTGGAAGTGGGAGATAATTAATATGGACTTCATTACAGGTTTGCCTCGCACTCCATGGAAATATGATTCTATCTGGGTTATTGTTGATCGGTTTGACAAAATCGCCCACTTTCTTCCGGTTAGGACTACTTATTCGGTGAGAGATTATGCCGGATTATATATTAAGGAGAGATAGTAAGACTTCACGGAGTTCCCATATCTATCATCTCCGACAGGTGCCCGGTTTACGACTAATTTACTGGAGATCATTTCGGGAAGGATTGGGGACCCGGGTGAGTCTTAGTACGACATTTCATCCTCGGTCGATGGACGGGCCGAGCGTACTATCCGGACGCTAGAAGATATGTTACGGGCTTTGTGTTATTGATTTCGATAAGCTTGATCATCTGCCATTGATTGAATTTGCTTATAATAATAGCTACCACTCCGGTATCCGGATGGCACCGTACGTGTTGTTTGTGGCGAGAAAATGCGAGTCACCAATTGGTGGTTCGATGTTGGAGAAACTAAATTAATTGGTCCGGACATGATCCGGCAAGCGGTAGACAAGGTGAAGCTTATTCGGGAAAGATTATTAGCGGCCCGAGTCGACGAAATCATTTTTAATCGACGTCGGCACTTGAAATTTCAGGTTGGTGATTGGGTATTCCTGAAGGTATCACCTATGAAGGGTGTTATGAGATTTGGCAAGAAAGGGAAGCTCAGTCCGAGATATATTGGGCCTTATCAGATTATTCGGAGAATAGGCAAAGTTGCTTATGAATTGGATCTGCCAGCGGATTTGGGAGCAGTGCATCCGGTATTCCACGTTTCTATGCTCGTAAATGCATTGGTGACCCTTCCGATCGTTCACTAGATGATATCCGAGTCACGGAGGAACTATCTTACGAAGAGCGACCTATAGCTATATTGGATCGTCGGATAAGAAGGTTGCGGAACAAGGATGTGGCCTCTGTTGAGTCTTTGTGGCGGAATAATAATCGGGAGGAAATGACTGGGAAGGCGAGGAGAGCGAGATGAAGAAGAAGTATCCTCACTTATTTCCGGTGCCCACGGAGTAATTTAGATTCTTTACTTGATTCTGTTGATCGTTGAATAAATTATGTGTGATAGCTCAAAAAGCACTCCCCCGCACTGTTTGTAAGGCCCGTAAGATTAATTTAACATTCGAGGATGAATGTTCTAAAGGGGGAGGATGTTATATCCCAGTATTTTGAACAACGGGACAACATGAGTAAATTATGATAAGTTAGGGGCAAGGCTATCCCGAGAGACTTTTGTTTGTTTTAAAGGCTTAAGTTGTGTATGATTTTAATGGTATGAAAATGTTAAGGAAACATTGGAGTCAAATTCCATTTTTAGTAAGTATGCTATTTTTGGAAAGTGGAAAATTAAAAAAAAAATAAAAAAAATAAAGCACCATGTGGCCGGCCACCTTGGTGTGGGCCATGGCCACATGGATGGTTAAAATATGGCAATTTAAAAGATGACTAATAAGTCATCTTCCTCACTTTCATTCTAGAAAAATCAAAAAAAAACTTGGAGGAGAAAACAAAGGGGTATTCGGCCACCCCCTTGGAAATTCAAGACCAATTTTAAGCCATCAAAAAAATAATTTCTTCAAGCAAACTTGCTAATTGAAGGGAGCTTGTTAACGTGGAAGTGTCGTTGGAAGCGTTAGATTGCTCGTTTTCTCTATCTACCACTTTAGACAAGTTGAGAAGTTGAAGGAGGAAGGTGAGTTTTAATCTTATTTTATGTGTTATACATGGTTTGTATGTGTTGTAGCATGCTAAAAAGGAAGAAATTCATGATAGAAACTAAGTTGAAGTTGGGCCGTGTATATGGGGTATAGCCGTGCATGTGTGTGTTGTTCTAAGAGTAGTGGATTAATTTTAGTTAGCATGTTTTGATTGTTGTAGTGTGAAGAAAAGAATGAAAATCATCTCTAGGTGTGTGTTGGGTGTTGGCCGAATGGCCCCCCTTTGTGTGGATTGAGAATGAACGAATTGTCGTTAATATTTTCGTCGTCGTCGTTATGGATTCTATGATGAAAAATGCAAGTTTAATGACTCAAAGTGATGTTGTGTTGGTTATAGGTTGATTTGGAAGTTAATGTGAATTTTATGTAAATTTAGTAGTTATGGAAGTGATATTGTTAATGTGTGGATTTATTGGTGTAATTCATAAATTTGAGAGAAAGAAATAGGGGAGTAGTGTTCTCGGGTTTGGGGAGGAATCCGGGTAAGTTGGAGTGTGGTTTGGGTTGTTTGGAAAATTGTGTGAATCGTTTAAAACGTTCTTGAATATTGTTTGAATGGTTTTGGATTAGTAATCGAATGTATAAACGTTAATACTAGTTTGAATGTAAGTAGTTGAAGTAAGTATATCGGCATGTTTGGATGTTGTTGAAATTATGTAGAAAGAGCTATTAATGTTAGAATGCATTGTGAATTGATTATTGATGTTGTGGTTTGGTTGTTGGTTTGGTTGTTGTTGAATTTGGCCGAGTTGAATTCTCAGGGTGTTGTATTTACGGGGGAAATCTTGCCGCCGAAATTTCGTAGAATTTAATGTTCGTTTGGAATTGGATGCCTAAATGCTTATGGCTAATGTTTGGTATATTGGCGTTATGTAGATCTTGGAGCGCCCGAGACTTGAGGCTTGACTTAGCTTAAGAGCAGACAAGGTATGTGAAGCCTAACCTTTCCTTCTTTTGGCATGTCCTAGTATTAATTAGGCTATGACACGAGCCTCGGGGTAACTCCACTCTCGAAATTCGAGCTCATATACGCATCTTATTCGCTTCCAAAAATTTACTCTCTTAGTGTAGCCTAACTAAGGTTCTTATGTTTCAAATGATTGAATTTCAAAAGTCTTATAAAGAATTTCGCTACTAAAAGGTCCCGAACTTCAAACGCTCGTAACTTTCGCAGACGAGCTCGGATCTCCCCGAAACCTAATAGGTAACTTCATGAGTCATAATATTTCCCCAACTCTCGTAGACGGGCTCGGATGGGGTTGACACCCGTCCGTGGGGCCCGCGGCTTTTCTATGCTTATCCTTAATGACCTTCGGGAAAAATTTAATACTATTTTCGCTTTGACTTCCGCATATGGATTTCTTACTTATTTAATGAGTTATGATTATGATTTTATGCATATGGTTACTCACGACTCCGCTCGTGCTTACGGTTATTACCGCGTTCACCGGATCCCTTCAAAATCGGTTATGTTTCGTGCGCATATGATATGTTCGGTGTGATCTTTGTTACGGTTCACCGAGCTCCTCCCTAGAGGGCCGGGTTCCGTTTATACTTGGTGTTATGCTGTGCTATGGCGTTATGGTGCGTTACGGGATATGTCGGGTTACGGAGATATGAAATCCTCTGGTGTGATGCCGTGTTATGGCGCCAACGACGGGTGGGCGACCATAGTTCTAAGAGCCTATGCATGATTTATATTTTTACTAAATATTTTGATATTTTGCATATCATATCTATTTTCTGTATTTTGCCATTATGATTCGGTATTTACGCTTTACATACTCGATACATATTCCGTGTTGACCCCTTTCTTCGGGGTCCGTTTCATGCCGCGGTACGGATGCTCGGCTTGGTGACCCACCCGCCTAGGACACCTATTACGCTGATTGCTCCTTCGTCCGAGCTTATATTTTGGTATATATACTTTTCGAATTGCATATGTATATATTCATTCGTAGGAATGACGGGGCCCAGAACCCGTCATATGATTCGTTACTTTGTTTAGAGGTACATAGACATGTATTTGGGTTATGGTTGTGCTGTACGATTATGTATGTGTGTGATATATGTTTGGGCGGTCTTGTCCGCCGTATGCGATAACTGTCGGAAATATACGCATTTGATATGCTATGTACATTATGATAGCCTCGACGGCTTTTGTGACTCCTATTGAATATTATGCGCTAATCTGAGGCTATATGTGATTATTTATGATTAAGCGAGTTAGTATGCTAGTTCCGAGTGTCAGGTACGTATGAGTGTCCAATTCGGACACAAGTCACGGCCTACGGGGTTGGGTCGTGACAATATATACACAAAATAATGTCTCAAAATAGCACCTCCGGAATAAAGGAGGGCTCCTGTAAATCTGCTGAAGGCTCCTATGGATCTGCACCGTCCCCCTGTCTACCTGTGGGCATGAACACAGCGTCCAAAGAAAAGGACGTCAGTACGAATATTGTACTGAGTATGTAAGGCATAAACAATAACAAGATATCAATGAAATAAGGGAGACATCAATTGAGGAGCAACCTATATTGACTGTATCATAAAAGAAGTAGTGCATGCTGGCTTACTCTCATAAACATCATCATGTCATGTATGCATAAGTGTATAAGCTGCCCGACCATATAGGTGCGGTGTGATAATCAATAATATTAGCCCGCGTCCAGGCCTCCCGCGTCCGGGGTATCATCTCATGCCGTCCACTAGTGGCGCTGCCCATGCCATTTGGCCATGGTGTATAGCTGCCCGGCCGTATAGGCGCGGTGTGATATCATCATATGCTCATTACAACATGCTCATTATATGCTCATTATAATATACTCATGATAGAATACTTATAGAAATACATGCATATAGACTCATGGATAGTTATACTTTATCGGGGTGACGTAAGGTCGTGGGCACCCGATATATTATGGAGCATCTATGGGCATTACCTCACCTTGAAGGAACAAACATAAGGTGAGTGTATATATAATCAACATCAATGAACTTGCCATGGATAGCTTCATTAGCTTAATAGGAACATCATATCATGACTATAACATTTCTAGACTTTAATTTATCATTATCGTTATCTTGCTCGTAGCATATCTCTCATCTCACGTGACCTTTCATGAACAAGAACTCATAGCTTTCTTGGAAATAGAACATTCATAGTCAAGGAGGAATTCATGCCATAGGACTCATACCTTAGAAAGAAAGGACTAGCCTCGCATACCTTTGTCGTTTAGCTATTCTATCGCTTGCTCGTCCTCCTTTAATGCACTTGTGTATACCTTCAAGAGAATTCGTATCGACGTTAGCTATATCGTCGTGAAAGCATACTTACTAAAACTATAGAAATTTGGGTAGCATTTCCTTTGTTTATACTACTTTCCGCCATATTCCATATCAACTCCCAACATTCATAACGACAACTACAATATCCTTAACAACAATCGTCATTCATTCGTATGATTCGTATTTCACAATTCTACTTCAATCCTCCATATTCATGACTAAAGTCCATCATCGTATTCTTTCATATCCAATACTTATTTCATGTTTTATAGGTCACTTATAACACATTTATAACATCAACATATCCATTTCCATGATTCAATTCAACTATCACATACTAGCAATACTATTCACACATTTGATGACCCATTTGTTGTACTCTTCTACAATCCATGTGTTTCAACATATAAATACTTCAAACAACATGTAAAGATCATGAAACTTACCTTAGATGATGGAGGAATAAGCTCACAATGGTGATTCACCCTTAGCACCAAAACCCTACTTTATCTCTCCTGGGAGTTCTTGACTTGGATGACTTTTGATGGGTCTCCTTCACTTGATTCTCTTGATTTCTTGTTGTTGATCCTTGATTTCTATGGATTTCTCATGGATGAAATGTTTGGAACACTCTAGAGGTTTCTTGTGTTGTGGGGGTGAAGTGTGAAATGAATGAAATGAAAAGGAAAGGTCCCTTATATAAAATTAAGATCGGCCATGAAATATACGGACCAACATACGGTCCGTATAAAATCTACGACCGTATGTTGGACCGTATATCTGGTCCAAGTGAATCATGACTTGTGAGTATGGATCTAATGGACATACGGTCCGTAAATATTATACGGCCGAATGTATGTGGCCGTATGTCTTCCGAAAATTTTAGAGTTGTTTCGTCGACTCGTTTGATCTCCGATCCTTATGGAACCTTCTTAACACTCGTTCAACACTTCAATATCATTCTAAGGGACGTTATAATTCTTCCTCAAAGGGGTCATTAAGACATCATTAACTTAATACTCGTAATTCTCCTCCGATACCCAACGTATGACTCGCTTCTCTTAATAACTTTCTTCCCTTAATCCGAATGTCTTTGGAAGTCTTAATTAGCATCATCGATTACTATCTCCTACTTGTCCAAACCTCGTATACATCATATGTCACACCCTAATTCTGATAGGGCATGATGGGCACCCGACCCTTACCTAGGCACGAACCCGTAGCTATCGTAATACACATAATCATAATTCCCGCAAAACATGACATAAGCACATAATGAATTTTTTTTTTTTTTCTTCTTTTTTTTTTACCGAAACGAACATGCCTTTCATCCTTGCCAAATCAAATAAAACTAGCATCGTATGAAATGCGTAAACATACGAAGTTCGTAACATAATACATAACAATACATCGGCATACATAGCCGCTTACAAAACGACATATCACACACACGACAACAGACCGTACGCAACAGTCTCTACCAACATCTCAGATACCATACAAAAGCACTCAGATTCGGCAGTACTCCAGAGGAAATAGAACTCGCCAATCCAGCTGGAACATCTTCCGCTAACGTCATCTACTCATCTGAGGGTACCTGCGCGGCATGAAACGCAGCCCCCGAAGAAAGGGGGTCAGTACTGTCACGACCCAACCTCGTAGGCCGCGACTAGTGCCCGAGTTAGGCACCCGTACACACCCGTTAATCAGAAGTAGCATACGAATAGCTTACGCAGTATACAAATAACATATATATACAGAAAAGTGGAACGTCACCCCGAAGCTGTCACAAATGTACAAATATACATATCGCTATCGCAATCCAGCAGATAATATCACATATAAGCCGATAAGGCTATCATAATATAGGGGGACGTCCAAATCACAAATCACACAGACACGATTGAACGGTGAATACCCATAACCCACACATATATGTCTACGGACCTCTAAGAGTCATAACGAGAATCATATGACGGGACGGGGCCACGTCGTACCCGTGAATAAACATATACATATGCACATAATAGAATCCGGATCGAGTATAGGCTCCGAACAAGGAGCGCTCCAAGTCGGTGAACAGGAATCCTAAGCCGGTGGATCATCCAAATAAGTATCCGTACCGCGCGGCATGAAACGCGACCCCGAAGAAAGGGGGTCAGTACGGAATATGTACTGAGTATGCAAAGCATGAAATATAGTAAACAGGATCATAGTCAAACTAGAAGTACAGAAAGTAAATGCAATATTTAAAATATCAAAATGCTTACTCATAAAAATACAAATCATGCATAGGGCTCTTAGAACTATGGTCGCCGCCCGTCGTTGGCGCCATAACACAACATCACACCGGAGAAGGTTTCATATCTCCGTATCCCCGTCATACATCACAACACATCATAATAACACAAAGATAACACCAAATATACACGGTACCCCGGCCCTAGCGAGGGCTCGGCGAACCGGACACATCATACTCCGGAATATCACATAGTGCGCACGATAACATAACCAGCTCGGGACTCGGTGAAAGAGGTAACAACCATATGCACGAGTAGAGTCGTGAGCAACTATATGCAGTTTAAAACATTTTCAAAAACTCGATAAAATAATCATAAAGAACCATCATTTAAAAACCAAAGCAACAGCCAAACTAAGTTTCTTCCGAATGTCGTTCCAGAACATATCAAATGGAACTTTAGGACTTGTGGATACGTATCAAACCATATGAAATAGCTTATAGAAATGAGGGGCATATTCTTCATTACAAGCTCGAGAAAGAAGTAGGTAATCGACGTTCGAGGGTTAGGACGATAGTCACACTAAATCCTTGCAAAGGTCGTTGGTATTACACAAAGGAAAGTCTCGGGGCCCACGGACGAGTATCAAACCGATCCGGGTCCATCTATGAAAGTTGGAGACCTTATTCATTATAGAATCTCCTACGAACGTTTCGAGGCGATCCGAGCTCGTCTATGAAAGTTACGGTTGTTCGTAGTTGTAGAATCCTTTAAAAACCACATTCTTTATGCAAAATTTGAAATCCAATTGTACAAAAGACTTAAGAACCATAAGTTGACCATATTAAGGACGTTAACATTAAGAAGTAAATAAGAATCGTATACGTGCTCGGATCTTAAGAATGAAGTTCCCCGAGACTCGTACTTACACTAGGACATGCCAAAAGAAAGGAAAGTTAGGCTTTACATACCTCGTCCGCTTCCTAAATTAATCCAAACTTACGTCTTGGCTTCTCCAAAATCTACAATAACATCATTAGACGCTAAACATTAGTCGTAAGCTCTTAGAAATCCAATTCTAAACTAGCACTCCATTTACAGAAATTTGGGCAGTATCTCCCCTGTAAATTCAACAACCCCGAGAATTCAACTCGGCCAAATTCATCAACAACATTGCCAACAACCAACTAGCAACATCAACAAGTGATTCAAAACTCATTCTAACATTAGTAACTCTTTTCTATATACTTCGACGGCATTTCATTTACATTCAAATCACCACCTACAATTAAGCCAACTCCAATGCTCATACATTCAAATACTAATCCGAAACCATTCAAACAAAATTCAAGAACATTTCAAACAATCCACACAATAGTCAAACGGCCCAACAGATGTGCAAAGCCACCCGAAACCTTCCAATTCCCATAGGGACAACAAAAACACATTTCTTTCTTCCAAATTCATAAACTACATCAATAATCCGCATGTTAACAACATCATTTTCATCAATTCAAGAAACTACATTAAATTCACATTAGCTTCTAAAACAGCCCATATACATTTTCCACTTCAACTTACATCATTAAGCTTTCATTATCATCATATAATCCACAACAACAACAACCAAAACACTAAATAATATTAGCTCATCATATTCTACAAAACAGCCCACTACACGGCTCAACTTCAACACGCAACATATCATGATTTTCATTCATTTTTACACATACAACACATTCAAAACATCCATAACACAGCTAATTCCAACCATTTAACCCACATAAAACAGGCCCTTAATCCATAAATCTCAACAAAATAACAAACTAGTTTATAACGCTATTTTCTCCGTTCTAATCCGTTAAAACTCTAATTAAACTTGTTAACAATGAAAAAGGGACCTTAGTCTTACCTTAAGTATGCAACCAGCACGTCACCCTCTTCTTCTTGGCTGATTTTTAGCCCAAATTGAAGGCAACGTAACGTACAACACTTTTCTCTTCATGAGCTTCGCGATTCGGGGCTTAGATTGTGGTCAAAATTTAGTTTCTCTCTCTACCTCTACTCTCTCTCTCTCCATCTCTAAAAATCTGGATGTTTTGGTCTGAAAAATGAAGGAGAAAGCTGAAAATTTCACTTAAATGGCAGGGGTATTGGGCCTGACCCGACTTGGAATCGGGTTGGGCCGAATCCACTGTTTAGCTCAACCTTTCTGCCTTAAAACGTCCATATCTCCTTATCCCGATGTCTTCTATGAACCCACGACCTATGGTTGGAAAGCTATTTCAATTATCTACAACTTTCATTCTGGGAGTTTTCCCAAATTCCAAACTCATAATACCGCTTTGGCCCCTCGAAGTCAGATCACCCGAAGATGTTTTCTTAAATCGTCCCTTTGGAGGGCTTACACTCATTTTTAGCTTATGGGTCCTTCTTAGAACTTGTTCAACTTCACATGTACTACTCATATATATCTTCATATGTCTTTTATAAAATCCCAACATGTGGGTCCCACCTTAACTGTGGCCACTTTGGCCTTTTCATGAAATTTTTGTTTCAACTTCTAGCCCCTAATTTCTCTTAATATTCCATACAAATAAAATTCATAAACAACTTATACATTACACCAAATCAAAAAATAGCCTTGTCCTTAACTTGTCGCAACTAACTTAAAATATTCCAACGTACAAAATACGGGATATAACATCCTCCCCCTTTAGAACATTCGTCCTCGAATGTTAAACGATCTTACAGGTCTTATAAGCACTTTGGGGGAGTCTCTTTCATGGCTGCCACATACAGTTCATTAATCGAAATAACCAATTTAGGAATTTGAATTACCCGTTAGCATAGGAAATAAGTAGAGATACTTATTCTTCATCTCTTCTTCGGCTTCCCAGGTCATTTCCTCCCTGCTATTGTTTCGCCACAATATCATAATAAAAGCTATAGGCTGCTCCTCGTAGGATAAATCCTCCGTCGCTTGGATATCATTTATGGGAAATACTCTAGAAGAATCACCTATATATTTGCGAAGCATTGACCCGTGGAAGACCGGGCGCACTGCTGCCAAATCGCTGGTAGATCTAACTCGTAGGCGGCCTGGACTATCTTACGGATGACCTGATAAAGCCCAATGTACCTCAAACTGAGCTTCCCCTTCTTGCCGAATTTCACAACACCCTTCAAGGGTGGCACTTCCAAAGATACCCGATCGTCGACCTGAAACTCTAGGTGTCGACGTCGACTATCTACATATGATTTTTGTCAACTCTGAGCTGCTAATTACCGCTCCCGAATGAGTTTCACTTTGTCAACTCTTGCTGACTCATATCTGGCCCAATTAACTTAGTTTCGCCAACATCGAACCAGCCAATCGGTAGCCTGTACTTCCTGCCATACAGAGCCTTATACGGCTATCTGGATGCGAGAATAGCAGTTATTATTATAGGCAAACTCCATAAGTGGCAGATGATCATCCCGTTGTCTCTGAAATCAAGAACGCAGGCCCGCACATATCCCTTAGCATCCGAATAGTACGCTCGATCTCCGTTCGTCGGTCGAGGGTGAAATGCCGTGCTAAGACTCACTTGCGGCTCAATGGTCAACGTCATCCTTACATCCTTGTCACCATTTACCTTTACATTCCGAGTGCTCACCCAACATGACTTTATCGCTAGTAAGTATAATGGTTATGTCCCTTCCCAAAAATACTTCCATCGATCCAAAATATGTATATACGAAATGGTTCTGTACCCTTCGCTATTCTTCACAGCACAACTACACTTATGGCAACTCATAATTCGAGTTCAAACCAAATCCTTGGGCTCTTGCCACCACTATATTTTTTTTAGCTTTCTCGCCACAACTCGTTCCTTTAACCTCTATCTCTCAAATCTTACAATACAACCCAAAAGCATAGAGTTACGGAAGTTCTTACTCTTTCGCTTTTTCCCGACATTTTGGTCACTTTACCTACCATCTACTCACTTCCTTTCTTTTCCAAATATCGTTATATTAGAACTTTCCAAGCTCAACCTGTAGTGAAAATTACATCAACTTGCCTTACAACATTTGTGCCATTTTTGTCACTCGAACTTCATTACCCTGTCTGATTAATGCCTTCCCATGTGCCGCAACATCGATTGCTGGGATATACATACCCGCTGATATAGCCATGTATGGGATATCATATACGTACGTATACATAATTGCTACCATCTTGCTTACAAAATATTTCCAAACGCCATTCAACTTACCCTGCTTCTAAAGCTATGATGCACCTTCTTTCTTTTCACTGATTCTGTCACGCCCCGATCTTGATCAGGGTGTGATGGGCACCCGACCCTTACCTAGGGCCGAGCGAACCCTCTGACTCTTATTCCATGCGTAATTTTTTTTTTTCCTTTAAGTCAAATACACAAGACAAAGCTTACTAAAAATATTCTTTCTGTTGCTTTCCGAGCAACTCGAATTTGAATCGTATAAAACTTGTATCATAATACAAACGACACATTGGCCTATGAAGCCACCGACGCGACCGATCGCTGGTACCCACGACTCTGTCTGCAAAGTCTCTAACTGTGATCAGAAATCCTGGCACGTGTACTCTGACTCGGCAACACTCCAGGCCAAACGGAGCTCGCCAACGTCGCTGGAACATCTTCTATATTAGCTTCTATCCGTCTGGGTGTACCTGCGCGGCATGAACGCAGCCCCCGAAGAAAAGGGGTCAGTACGAGCAATGTACTGAGTATGTAAGACATGAATAATAATACGAACCGGAACATAGTTATGAATAACAATACCATGGGATTATAGAATCTGTGATGAGATAAGAGGATAACCTGTACATATGGACGGTAATTGCATAGAACTATAAAGCATATCATAGGTTGAAAGGAACCTGTACATGTGCGTGCCGCTGAGGGCGGATTCCATGCATGCCTACTTTTCCTTTTTTTTTTTTTGAATACGGTGTTTCTTGTTCTTGTACATAGAAAACAGATACTTTTCGGAAAACGGTACTTTTTACTTGCAGTTACAGACGCCGAATTCATCGGCTCTCCCACCCCCCTCCCCAACAAGTTGTCCCAAGTATATCATATTATATATATATATATATATCATACATCACATAACGTACGCCGCGTACGGCTCTCCCATATCCCGCGTCCGGGCATCCCGCGTCCGGGATGATAAGCCACCGAATCGGGGACACGCTTGCCCTCCCCATTCCCCACATATACAGGTACATTCATCAATATCATGCATCATATACATTATCATATAAACAGCATGCATGGGAGTCCAAGGAAGGTCATGTGTCTATCGGAGTGACGTAAGGTCGGTGACCTCCGATTACATTATGGATTAACCGGGATCGCTTTGTCTCACCTTGAAGGAACGAGTATTTTAAGGCGAGACTATCAACGGACAGATATCATTAAGAGAAAACATGGAATGAGATCATGGACATCATATGCGTTTGTTTGTAGACTTTGAAATCCTTAGAAAATAATACTATAGCTAAAGGGTAGAATCGAAGATCAAGGACTAGTCTATCTCTTTCATATTCGCATTGAATTCTTGACTTAAGGCTCATAGTCATGGAGTCATAAACATGTTCTTTCCTTTACATCATCGTCATCACTTTCATCATGAAAATATTCCCCTTAGAATAGTTACAACATTTGTCGGTGAGTAACCGGAGAACTGAAGGAATCCGGGAACAATGGGCTCACCTCGGGTCAAATGAGGCGGCGTACACAATTGATGTATAATACGTTTCATGACATTACTTAAGAGAGTCTTAGGGTACTCGGGTCTTGTTTATGCAAGTTCTAGAGGTCTAGGAGGTTTTTCCCACCTTTTGCACAATTTCTATTTCAATTCTACTGAATGAATAGTAACTAATTTCAATCTCGGTTTTCTAGGAAAGGAATTATCCCCGAGGCCCGTGTTCAAGCCTATTACATCTAAGACATGCCAAAGAAGGAAAGTAAAGTCTTACATACCTCTTTACTCGCTCCTTCTGCTGCTCCAAATCCAATTTGCAAATCCGCCAAAATCTACGATTTGGTCACATTTACCAAATGTCAACTTGAGCATCTAGAAGTAAATTCTCGAAGTAACACTTGTCTACCAAAATTTCGGCAGCATTTCCCCTGTAAATGCGCCATCCCCGAGATTCTAACTCGGCCCAATTCAACAACAACAACCCGAGAATGGAACTCGGCCACAATATTAACAACAAAACCAACAATAGCATATCCAAATATATTCTAACATTAACAAGTCATCTCCACATATTTCGACAACCTTCCAATTATATATTTTCAAGCTATCATCAATGCTCGCATATTCGAGTATTAATCCGAGACCACTTAAACAAATTTCAAAAACACTTCACTATGTTCAAACGACCCAAACAACATACCATAGTACCCGAAATCTTCCAAATACCATAAGGACACCAACAATACATTTATTTCCATAATTTCAAGAAAGTATATTCAAGACACACTAAGCTCCAAATCAGCCCACAACAATCTTATCTTCAATTTAAATCGTCAAGCACTCATTTTCATCCTAGAATCTACACCACAATCAACCAAGAACACTAAATTAATTTAATTCGTTCTTCCTACACCAACCAACCATACTCACGGCTAGACTCCAACATACCCACTTTCATGAATTTTTATTCATTTATTCATCACATAGTCCATAACATAACAATCAACATGCTTCATAAACTTAACTCTTCACTCCTATACCATATAACATACACACGGCTTCACACACCAACATCTTCATTTCATGAATTCCATTCATCTCAACACACTATCACACGTCCACAACCATGCATAACATATGAAAAACAAGATTGCACCTTACCTTTTCCTTCAACTCCCACTCGGCTAGGAACCTCTTTTGCAAGAACGGATAGTTTTCTCCTTCCAACAACTCCTCCACATCGTAAAGGACCTTCTAATTAGTGCGAAAACAAGAAGAAAATATTTTTTCCATGATCATTTGCCATGGCTGAATTCAGCCAGCCATGGCCGTGACTCCCTCTCTCTTTTTCTTTTGTTTCTTTCTTTCTTTCTTGTTTCTTTCTCTCTTCTTAAAAAATATGACCACTCCTCATATATATATATACATATATAATTCACTTGCATGTGAGGGGCACATGCCCCCTCTAGATTTTTCTTTCTTTTCCCTCCTTTTCTTTATTGTCTAGAATTTTCTTGAAATTTCTTAAAATTTAATCCAAAAAAAAAAAAGACTAGGTGTCTTGCCACATAAGTTTGGCCCCTTCCAAGATTTTCAAGACTTCTTGTGAAATTCCCATTTTGCCCTTAGCCTTCCATAATATTTCCATGAACCCTTTTCCGAATTTTCCTTTTTACCTTAACCTTTCTCATTATTTCCATACTACCAACGTCCATAAATAATGCTCATAACCTACTAATGCATTAAAATAATTTTAGAACATAGTCTTGTCCTTAACTTCTCGCCATTAACTCGGGATATTCAAATGTACAAAAATGCGAGGTGTAACAGATTCAGTCTGCCTCGTCCCATATGACCTCCTAAGGTTTCTGTCCGCTCTGTATACTCTACTTTCCTTTAGACCACTCCAGCTTCCCATTTGCTTCATACGCCTGAATTTGTAAGACTTTCGAAACTTCCCGTGGGGTCACCCATCCTAAAATTGCTCCCACTCCGGACGCTTAACTTTGGGACTCGACGGAATTCGATGCTCTAACGCTAGTATGATCGTGTCGACCTCGCCACATGACCTTCAACACATAATCTGGAGTAAGTTGAAGTCCGGCGTATTTCAAAACGCCCTCATAATACATCTCTCACCGAATTAAAAGGGGTCTCTTGCTTCGACCCAATAATTATTTAATACTCGTAGTTATTTCAAATTCTCCGTTAGGTGGCATTCATATTCCAACGGTAAGTGTCCAAAATTCTCTTGGAATAATATTTTTATCTCAACCTGCACCATCTGCTTCTCTTGATGAATTAATAATGCATCATCTGTTCCCTAAGCCTACCGTCTCTGTCGCTTAAAGACCCCATTATTTCCAGGGTGAAGATGTTATATCCCGCCTTTTTGCATAATCGAAAAATTCGAAATAATTGTGGTTTATGAGAAAGGAGGCCATGTTTGAATTTTTCTTAGTATGTGTATGCCGGTTATGGAAGTATGGATGCGGAGATGTTGAGGAAGACTAAGGGCAAAATTGGAATTTTGGAAATTTGTTTCATGAATTTCACAAAGTAGCCAAGAATTGGGCTAAAAAAAATGGAAAATGAGGCCCAAAGAGGCAAGGGGTGGCCGGCCAACCTAGGCCCAAACCCACCAAGTTAATAAAATTTTTCCATGTGCCAAACATGTGACCATTAAGGGGGCAAATATATATGAGTGTTCATCTCTAGAATTTTCAAGAAAAATCAAAAGAAATCAAGAAAAAAAGAAAGAGAGGCTCACGGCTTTGGCCATAGAAAATTGGCTTCTTAAAATCTTTCTCCAAAAATTATTTTCTTGTGGTATTTCCACCAATTCAAGAGTGCTTTACAACTTGGTGCAATTGTTTTGGAAGAAGGAGCACTTGTTTCTTCAAGTGGGCAACTTGGTTAAGTGAAGAACTTAGTGAAGAAAGGTAAGATTTAAACTCTTTTTGTATGTTATGAAGGCTTTGTCTATGTTGTAGTGTGTGGAAAAGAATGAAAATCATGAGAATAGGGGGTATATGCATGTGGCCGAATGCATGTGTATGTATATAGGAGAATGGAACAAATTTTATCTTGAATGTTAGAATAAGTGGAATTGCATGGAAATCATGGAATTGTGATTTGTGTGTGTGTGCAAGCCGTGTATGTGTGTGTGCAAGCATTGTGGCCGTGTGGTGTTATATATGTAGGGGAGTTGGTTGAATTTATTTAGTATGTTAATTATGTTGTTATGGCATTGTGAAGTGAATGGAAGATTAATGGTTTTGTTGGAATAGAAGAAATGTGGTGAGGTTGTTGTAGGAAAAATATATGTAGTGTTATTATAGTCTATGTAATTAGGGAAATGAAGTTGTAGGATGTAAATTACGATAGTTGTTAATGGAATTGAAAGATAAAAATATGTTATGGAAGTTCATGTTGGAAGTCGGAAGTTTTGAACGAAATATGATTTCGGTGGAATTTTTGTGTAATTTGTGAAATAATGCGAAATGCTCCCGAATTGTATTTGAATTGTCTTGAATGAGTAAATGAGTATGAAAACATTGATATTAGCTTGAAAATGTGAAGTTAGTTTGGAAGTTGTTGCTTTATGAAGAAAAAAGACTAATCATGTTAGTAAGCAATTCTAGTTGATGATTGTTGTTGTTGGTGTTGTTGTTGGTTATTTCGAGCCGAGTTAAATTCTCGGGGCGTCGTATTTATAGGGGAGGTGCTGCCGAAATTTCGGTAGCTAAGTATAAACCCAAGAGTGAAATGTTAACTCTCATGAATAGTAACTGGTAAAGACGACCATTTGCAGATTTTTGGCGAAACGGGAATCAAGATTGGACGAGCGTAAGGCATAACGAAGGTATGTAAAGCCTTCCTTATCTTTCTTTGGCATGTTCTGAGTGTGATAGGCTTGAAAGCGAGCCTCGATTGCACTTCCGCGTCTCATAATCTAAGATTGAAAATAGCGCTAAATCGTTCAGTAAGATTGAACCTGCTTCTTCACAAATTGTCGTCAAAATGATTCATATGTACGAAACCTTCCCAAATGAGCCGGATTGTCCCAAACGCTTATAAATGATTCTATAAAGTCTATGATCCATGACGTATGCCCGCCGCCTCAATTTGACCCGAGGTGGGCTCACAGAATCCGAGACCTCTTACTATGGCCTTGTTGACTCGTTCCTACTCAGTTCTTAAAAGAAATTTTCTGATAAATGCTCTGTTTGGCAAATGATAAGTGTGACGAGCCCATAATATGTTGTGATATGTGTTATGATTCTTAAAGTATGATTTGATAACGAATCGTGCCATCCCCAAAGAGAACATACATGTGTACTACGTCTGACGTTTGGCTTCTTCGAAACGATCTGTCACTTGAATCATTCTGTTTGAGAAACATGAACATTTTGATTATTCCGTTGAGTCCTGTGATATATGTTTGTTACGAACGAACACTCTCGAAAGTGCTATTTGGACATAATCCGTCGCGACGTTCGAAAGGTACGTGTTATGATTTATTATGTGATTTGATTATTGAGTCTGGTCTTATCTGCATATGTTTCTGCACTACTCTGTTCGTGCAAGTGATGATATATCTATTCACTGAGCCCGGGCCAGGACATGTTCTCGTGCGCACTTCTCTGCATTATTCACCGAGTCCCTCGTACTCGCGGGCCGGGACACGTTATCTGTTTATGATTATGATATGATGATACGTTGGTGGCCAGGATGGCACATGATTATTATTCACCGAGACCCGCGGTAGAGGGCCGGGACACGTTATGTATACATGATATATGATTCTGGCATGCATGATTCTATATTACCGAGTCCCTTAATAAAGGGCCGGGACACGTTATGTATATATGATATATGATTTTGTTATGCATGATCTCACCTACCGAGTCCCTTATCAGAGGGCCGGGACACGATACATGTTCGCATGACATTATATGATTTGATTTGCATTGTGTTTTCTGAGGTCTCGGACAAGGTATTACCTTTTGTACTTCAGATTCTAATCAGAGCTCCGTCTGTTATGTCTCTGTACTCCTGTCTTTGATTATGATTATACTTGTTACCTTTCCGCTTTACATACTCGGTACATTTTTCGTACTGACCCCCTATTCTTCGGGGGCTGCGCTACATGCCCGCAGGTACAGACGCGCCGCGTGATACGCCACCAGTTTAGGACATCGGTTTGCTGTCTGAGGAGCTCCCTTTGATCCGGAGCTGATACTTTTGGTATATATCTTCTGTTGTTCATATACACTGTACATTTGGTTATGTGGGTACGGCGGGGCCCTGTCCCGTCTTTTGATTATGTTCTGTATGTTAGAGGACTGTAGACATGTTTGTGGGTTGTGGGTTGTCACTGTTCGGGTAAGTATGTACGAGTTTGCGATCTGAGTATCTCTGTTTATTATGATAGCCCTAATGGCTTATGTACAGGTTTACGTATGTATATATTTCCGTGTGATGGAATTTATATCTGTATGAGTTTGGTATGCCGGATCTGTCAGGTAGGTACGTATGGGTGTCCAGTTAGGACACCAGTCGCGGCCCACGGGGTTGGGTCGTGACAGAAGTCATGTGCACGCAGTACCCCTTTATGTTGCATGCCTTTTTATCCTTACTGTGTACCCAACACCGGATTCTAACTTATTCAAAACATACCGAGTTCGTCTCAATAACGATCTTATCTTATTATCATATCGTCGTACTGCGCTTTAAATTTATAACTAGGTGTTTTCTTTGCGTTCCATATTCGTACTCATTTAATTGCATCGACCTTGGGTGCTTTCTTTAGTATCCCCTTACCACATTTTTCCGCCCATGTTTACCCCTTTCTTGTCCCGCGCACGAGGAGCTTTATAATACCGCTACATTTTCGTAAAATACTACTCCTACATAATCCCTTTCTCCTTTCCAAATCCTATTATGTTCATTCCTGTTTGTTTTCCTCATACCAATCATTTCCTAGCACTCATTCTACCTCGTTATTCATCTTTCTATGGTTTGGCCTTTCACGGTTCCGTCGCTGATATCACTCACATTCACGTCTACACATGTCATCACCTATTACTGCGCTGTTATCTTACCCGCGTTTCCTTTTTATCTCCTTCCTTCCAATTAATCCCTTCTTCTTTGTGCTCGCTATCGTTTCCGTTATCTCGTAGTTTCTATTCTATACTTTCCCTATAAAAGAACTTCATAAATCCCCCCTTTTTTTTTATCACTAGTTCACCCTCATACTAGTTGCACGGATCACGTCATATTCTTTGGTTGCTTCCTCGCTGGGCTTTGCTCATTTTCATAACATTCCTTATTATATTCACATAATATTCTGTTCGTAACCAACCTTATAGCGTCACACTTCTTAACTTTTTGCCCCTTCTAGTCAATCTTATCTTTAATATCTTACAGTCTGTCTTGTCAGTGCATTCATATCCATCACAATTCTTCTTCTTCTTTCCCCTTTTTTTTCTGTACTCTTGTCTCAATAGTACTATTATTATTTTTTAACTATTAAACTCATCATCATTTATTCTTGCTTATCAATTCATTCGGTACCTTAATATAACGCTCTATTATAATTTGCCAACCTCTTCTAAATCATCTCTTTACCATCACAAGCCTTTTCCAAATTCCCTTTTACCATATCAATATCAACCTCCCAATTACTATCGTCGTCAATTCAGCTTAACTCATTTTTCAAGGTCAACCGTATTTGCAACTTAGTCAAATTCTGTCTTTACTATTAACACGACCTTTCAGGACATATTACGAACCCATACCTCATTCTTGTTTTATTTCCTGGAAAAATTTCGGCAGAGTTTCCCCTATATTTCTTAATATCTCAAAACCTGTACACAGGAAATACCAACAATGCCTCACAGGGCCAATACGTATATATACATATTATGTCATATCACAGCCACACAGGGCTCCCAATATCAACAATAGCATGAAAATGGTGAATTTACCTCGTATGTCCATCTTGGACTGCACCTGTTACGCTTTTCTGTTTACTTTTTTCTTTCTGAAAATTTTTGGACTTTACATCTCAATCGTATTTTAATGCCTTAGTCAACATATGCCTTTCGTACCTTTACTTAATTGCTTGCTTTGTAACTTCCAGTATCGTCAATCGCTTCCTTCCGTCGATGTCGTCCTTCTGCTGAAATCAAAGGTTGGTACGGAGAATCTCATTTCCTATGACTTGCTCTATCGCACGATCTAAGACAAAAAATAAAAGGGTCACTGATTCCTAAATGCCCCGCAGCCTCCTGTTTATGAGTGTGGCCGGCTTCACACTATAAACAAGACTCTGCCGGACACGGTCTGTAGACAATCCGAGGACGAACCGCTCTGATACCACTTCAGTCACGACCCAACCCCGTAGGCCGCGACTAGTGCCCGAGTTGGGCACCCGTACACACCCGTTAATCGAAGTAGCATACGAATAGCTTACGCAAGATACAAATAACATATATATACGAAAAAAGTGGAACGTCACCCCGAAGTCACACAAATGTACAAATATACATATCGCTATCGCAATCCAAATCATATCACATATAAGCCGATAAGGCTATCATAATATAGGGGGACGTCCAAATCACAAATCACACGTACACGACCGAACAAAGAATACCCATAACCCACACATATATGTCTACGTACCTCTAAGAGTCATAACAATCATATGACGGGACAGGCCCCGCCGTACCCGTGAATAAACATATACATATGCACAATAACGAGAACTGGATCGAGTATAGGCTCCCGCAAGGGAGCGCTCCAAGTCACCGAACAGAATCCTAAGTCAGTGGATCATCCAAATAAGTATCCGTATCAACGCACCCCCGAATAAAGGGGGTCGATCACACGACCCAACCCGTAGCCGCGACTAGTGCCCGAGTTAGGCACCCGTACACACCCGTTAATCGAAGTGGTATACGAATAGCTTACGCAGTATACAAATAACATATATATACGAAAAAGTGAACGTCACCCCAAATGTACAAATATACATATCGCTATCGCAATCCGGGAGATAATATCACATATAAGCCGATAAGGCTATCATAATATAGGGGGACGTCCAAATCACAAATCACACGGACACGAATCGAACGGAATACCCATAACCCACACATATATGTCTACGGACCTCAAGAGTCATAACCATATGACGGGACGGGGCCCCGCCGTGAAATAAACATATACATATACACAATAACGAATGCGGATCGAGTATAGGCTCCCGAGAACAAGGGAGCGCTCAAGTCGGTGAACAGGAATCTAAGCCGGTGGATCATCCAAATAAGTATCCGTACCGCGCGGCATGAAACGCGAAAGAAAGGGGGTCGATACGGAATATGTACCGAGTATGCAAAGCATGAAATATAGTAAACAAGGATCATAGTCAAACCGAAGTACGGAAAGTAAATGCAATATTCAAAATATCAAAATGCTTACTCATAAAAATACAAATCATGCATAGGGCTCTTAGAACTATGGTCGCCCGCCCGTCGTTGGCGCCATAACACAAGATCACACCGAAGGTTTCATATCTCCGTATCCCCGTCATACATCACAACACATCATAATAACACAAGATAACACCAAATATACACGGTACCGGCCCTCTAGCGAGGGGCTCGGCGAATCGGACACATCATACTCCGGAATATCACATAGTGCGCACGATAACATAACCGGCCCGGACTCGGTGAAAGAGGTAACAACCATATGCACGAGCGAGTCGTGAGCAACTATATGCGCTTTAAAACATTTTCAAAAACTCGATAAAATAATCAAAAAGAACCATCATTTAAAAACCAAAGCAACAGCCAAACTAAGTTTCTTCCGAATGTCGTTCCAGAACATATCAAATGGAACTTTAGGACTTGTGGATACGTATCAAACCATATGAAATAGCTTATAGAAATGAGGGGCATATTCGTCATTATAAGCTCGAGAAAGAAGTAGGTAATCGACGTTCGAGGGTTAGGACGATAGTCACACTAAATCCTTGCAAAGGTCGTTGGTATTACACAAAGGAAAGTCTCGGGGCCCACGGACGAGTATCAAACCGATCCGGGTCCATCTATGAAAGTTGGAGACCTTATTCATTATAGAATCTCCTACGAACGTTTCGAGGCGATCCGAGCTCGTCTATGAAAGTTACGGTTGTTCGTAGTTGTAGAATCCTTTAAAAACCACATTCTTTATGCAAAATTTGAAATCCAATTGTACAAAAGACTTAAGAACCATAAGTTGACCATATTAAGGACGTTAACATTAAGAAGTAAATAAGAATCGTATACGTGCTCGGATCTTAAGAATGAAGTTCCCCGAGACTCGTACTTACACTAGGACATGCCAAAAGAAAGAAAAGTTAGGCTTTACATACCTCGTCCGCTTCCTAAATTAATCCAAACTTACGTCTTGGCTTCTCCAAAATCTACAATAACATCATTAGACGCCAAACATTAGTCGTAAGCTCTTAGAAATCCAATTCTAAACTAGCACTCCATTTACGAAAATTTGGGCAAAGATCTCCCCTGTAAATTCAACAACCCCGAGAATTCAACTCGGCCAAATTCATCAACAACAATGCCAACAACCAAACTAGCAACATCAACAAGTGATTCAAAACTCATTCTAACATTAGTAACTCTTTTCTATATACTTCGACGGCATTTCATTTACATTCAAATCACCACCTACAATTAAGCCAACTCCAATGCTCATACATTCAAATACCAATCCGAAACCATTCAAACAAAATTCAAGAACATTTCAAACAATCCACACAATATTCAAACGGCCCAACCAATGTGCAAAGCCACCCGAAACCTTCCAATTCCCATAGGGACAACAACAACACATTTCTTTCTTCCAAATTCATAAACTACATCAATAATCCGCATGTTAACAACATCATTTTCATCAATTCAAGAAACTACATTAAATTCACATTAGCTTCTAAAACAGCCCATATACGTTTTCCACTTCAACTTACATCATTAAGCTTTCATTATCATCATATAATCCACAACAACAACAACCAAAACACTAAATAAAATTAGTTCATCATATTCTACAAAACACCCACTACACGGCTCAACTTCAACACGCAACATATCATGATTTCCATCCATTTTTACACATTACAACACATTCAAAACATCCATAACACAGCTAATTCCAACCATTTAACCCACATAAAACAGCCCCTTAATCCATAAATCTCAACAAAATAACAAACTAGTTTATAACGCTATTTTCTCCGTTCTAATCCGTTAAAACTCTAATTAAACTTGTTAACAATGAAAAAGGGACCTTAGTCTTACCTTAAGTATGCAGCCAGCACGTCACCCTCTTCTTCTTGGCTGATTTTTAGCCCAAATTGAAGGCAACGTAACGTACAACACTTTTCTCTTCATGAGCTTCGCGATTCGGGGCTTAGATTGTGGTCAAAATTTGGTTTCTCTCTCTACCTCTCCTCTCTCTCTCTCCATCTCTGAAAATCTGGATGTTTTGGTCTGAAAAATGAAGGAGAAAGCTGAAAATTTCACTTAAATGGCATGGGTATTGGGCCTGACCCGACTTGGAATCGGGTTGGGCCGAATCCACTGTTCAGCTCGACCTTTCTGCCTTAAAACGTCCATATCTCCTTATCCCGATGTCTCCTGTGAACCCACGACCTATGGTTGGAAAGATATTTCAATTATCTACAACTTTCATTCTGGGAGTTTTCCCAAATTCCAAACTCATAATACCGCTTTGGCCCCTCGAAGTCAGATCACCCGAAGACGTTTTCTTAAATCGTCCCTTTGGAGGGCTTACACTCATTTTTAGCTTATGGGTCCTTCTTAGGACTTGCTCAACTTCACATGTACTACTCATATATCTCTTCATATGTCCTTTATAAAATCCCAACATGTGGGTCCCACCTTAACACACGGCCACTTTGGCCTTTTCATGAAATTTTTATTTCAACTTCTAGCCCCTAATTTCTCTTAATATTCCATACCAATAAAATTCATAAACAACTTATACATTACACCAAATCGAAAAATAGCCTTGTCCTTAACTTGTCGCAACTAACTTAAAATATTCCAACGTACAAAATACGGGATATAACATCCTCCCCCTTTAGAACATTCGTCCTCGAATGTTAAACGATCTTACGGGGTCTTATAAGCACTTTGGGGGAGTCTCTTTCATGGCTGCCACATACAGTTCATTAATCGAAATAACCAATTTAGGAATTTGAATTACCCGTTGGCATAGGAAATAAGTAGAGATACTTATTCTTCATCTCCTCTTCGGCTTCCCGTGTCATTTCCTCCCTGCTATTGTTTCGCCACAATATCATAATAAAAGCTATAGGCTGCTCCTCGTAGGATAAATCCTCCGTCACTTGGATATCATTTATGGGAAATACTCTAGAAGAATCACCTATATATTTGCGAAGCATTGACCCGTGGAAGACCGGGCGCACTGCGCCAAATCGCCGGTAGATCTAACTCGTAGGCGGCACGGCCTATCTTACGGATGACCCGATAAAGCCCAATGTACCTCGACCGAGCTTCCCTTCTTGCCGAATTTCACAACACCCTTCAAGGGTGACACTTCCAAAGATACCCGATCGTCGACACGAAACTCTAGGTGTCGACGTCGACTATCTACATATGATTTATGTCAACTCGAGTCGCTAATTACCGCTCCCGAATGAGTTTCACTTTGTCAACTCTTTGCGACTCATATCGGCCCAATTAACTTAGTTTCGCCAACATCGAACCAGCCAATCGGTAGCCCGCACTTCTGCCATACGAGCCTTATACGGCTATCTAGGATGCGAGAATAGCAACTATTATTATAGGCAAACTCCATAAGTGGCAGATGATCATCCCAGCTGTCTCTGAAATCAAGAACGCAGGCCTGCACATATCCCTTAGCGTCTGAATAGTACGCTCGGTCTGTTCGTCAGTCTGAGGGTGAAATGTCGTGCTAAGACTCACTTGCGGCTCAATGGTCAACGTCATCCTTACATCCTTGTCACCATTTACCTTTACATTCCGAGTGCTCACCCAACATGACTTTATCGCTAGTAAGTATAATGGTTATGTCCCTTAACTATTTCTCCTAGTTCCTTCCCAAAACTACTTCCATCGATCCAAAATATGTATATACGAAATGGTTCGCACCCTTCGCTATTCTTCACAAGACACAACTACACTTATGGCAACTCATAATTCGAGTTCAAACTAAATCCTTGGGCTCTTGCCACCACTACATTTTTTTTTTTTTAGCTTTCTGCCACAACTGTTCCTTTAACCTCTATCTCTCAAATCTTACAATACAACCCAAAAGCATAGAGTTACGGAAGTTCTTACTCTTTCGCTTTTTCCCGACATTTTGGTCACTTTACCTACCATCTACTCACTTCCTTTCTTTTCCAAATATCGTTATATTAGAACTTTCCAAGCTCAACTTTGTAGTGAAAATAGCATCAACTTGCCTTACAACATTTGTGCCATTTTTGTCACTCGAACTTCGTTACCCCGTCCGATTAATGCCTTCCCATGTGCCGCAACGTCGATTCTTTGGGATATACATACCCGCCGATATAGCCATGTATGGGATATCATATACGTACGTATACATAATTGCTACCATCTTGCTTACAAAATATTTCCAAACGCCATTCAACTTACCCCGCTTCTAAAGCCGTGATGCACCTTCTTTCTTTTCACCGATTCGGTTGCCTCGTCCCATATGACCTCCTAAGGTTTCGTCCGCTCCGTATACTCTACTTTCCTTTAGACCACTCTAGCTTCCCATTTGCTTCATACGCCTGAATTTGTAAGACTTTCAGGAAACTTCCCAGGGGGTCACCCATCCTAAAATTGCTCCCACTCCAGAATGCTTAACTTTGGGACTCTGATGGAATTCGATGCTCTAACGCTAGTATGATCGTGTCGACCTTGCCACATGACCTTCAACACATAATGAGTAAGTTGAAGTCTGGGCGGATTTCAAAACGCCCTCATAATACATCTCTCACCGAATTAAAAGGGGTCTCTTGCTTCGACCCAATAATTATTTAATACTCGTAGTTATTTCAAATTCTCCGTTAGGTGGCATTCATATTCCAACGATAAGTGTCCAAAATTCTCTTGGAATAATATTTTTATCTCAACTTGCACCATCTGCTTCTCTTGATGAATTCATATTGCATCATCTGTTCCCTAAGCCTACCGTCTTTGTCGCTTAAAGACCCCATTATTTCCAGGGTGAAGTCATGTGCACGCAGTACCCCTTTATGTTGCATGCCTTTTTATCCTTATTCGTGTACCCAACACCGGATTCTAACTTATTCAAAACATACCGAGTTCGTCTCAATAACGATCTTATCTTATTATCATATCGTCGTACTGCGCTTTAAATTTATAACTAGGTGTTTTCTTTGCGTTCCATATTCGTACTCATTTAATTGCATCGACCTTGGGTGCTTCCTTTAGTATCCCCTTACCACATTTTTCCAGTCTATGTTTACCCCTTTCTTGTCCTGCGCACGAGGAGCTTTATAATACCGTTACATTTTCAGAAAATACTACTCCTACATAATCCCTTTCTCCTTTCCAAATCCTATTATGTTCATTCCTGTTTGTTTTCCTCATACCAATCATTTCCTAGCACTCATTCTACCTCGTTATTCATCTTTCTATGGTTTGGCCTTTCACGGTTCCGTCGCTGATATCACTCACATTCACGTCTACACATGTCATCACCTATTACTGCGCTGTTATCTTACCCGCGTTTCCTTTTTATCTCCTTCCTTCCAATTAATCCCTTCTTCTTTGTGCTCGCTATCGTTTCCGTTATCTCGTAGTTTCTATTCTATACTTTCCCTATAAAAGAACTTCATAAATCCCCCTTTTTTTTTATCACTAGTTCACCCTCATACTAGTTGCACGGATCACGTCATATTCTTTGGTTGCTTCCTCGCTGGGCTTTGCTCATTTTCATAACATTCCTTATTATATTCACATAATATTCTGTTCGTAACCAACCTTATAGCGTCACACTTCTTAACTTTTTGCCCCTTCTAGTCAATCTTATCTTTAATATCTTACAGTCTGTCTTGTCAGTGCATTCATATCCATCACAATTCTTCTTCTTCTTTCCCCTTTTTTTTCTGTACTCTTGTCTCAATCGTACTATTATTTCTTCTAACTATTAACTCGTCATAATTTATCCATGCTTATCAATTCAGTTGGTACCTTAATATAACATTCTACCAAGGTTTGCCAACCTCTTCTAATTCATCTTAAGATCACAAGCCCTTTCCAAATTCTTTTTACTATGTCAATATCAACCTCCTAATTACCGTTACCGTCAATTCAAATAGCTTAACTTATTTTTCAAGGTTAGCCATACTTGCAACTTAATCAAATTCTATCTTTACTAATAATACGACCTTTCAAGGCATATTATAACCCATACCTCATTCTTGTTTTATTTCCGGAAAAATTTCGGCGAGTTTCCCCTATATTTCTTACTATCTCAAAACTTCGTACATAGGAAATACCAACAATGCCTCACGGGGCCATCACGTATATATACATATCATATCATATCACGCCACACGGGGCTCCCGGTATCAACAATAGCATGAAAATGAGGACTTACCTCATATGTCCAATTCGAACCGCACCTCGTTACACTTTTCCGTTTTACTTTTTTCTTTCTGAAATTTTTTGGACTTTACATCTCAATCGTACTTTAATGCCTTAGTCAACATATGCCTTTCGTACCTTTACTTACCTGCTTGCTTTGTAACTTCCGATCGTCAATCGCTTCCTTCCGTCGATGTCGTCCTTCTGCTGAAATCAAAGGTTGGTACGGAGAATCTCATTTCCTATGACTTGGCTCTATCGCACGATCTAAGACAGAAAAAAAAGGGTCACTGATTCCTAAATGCCCCGCAGCCTCTTGTTTATAAGTGTGGCCGGCTTCACACTATAAACAAGACTCTGCCGGACACGGTCTGTAGACAATCCGAGGACGAACCGCTCTGATACCACTTCTTCACGACCCAACCCCGTAGGCCGCGACTAGTGCCCGAGTTGGGCACCGTACACACCCGTTAATCGAAGTAGCATACGAATAGCTTACGCAAGATACAAATAACATATACATACAAAAAAGTGGAACGTCGCCCCGAAGCTGTCACAAATGTACAGATATACATATCGCTATCGCAATCCAGCAAATAATATTGCATATGAGCCGATAAGGCTATCATAGTGTAGGGGGGGCGTCCAAATCACAAATCACACGTACACGACCGAATGCACGAATACCCATAACCCACACATATATGTCTACGGACCTCTAAGAGTCATAACGAAATCATATGACGGGACGGGGGCCCCGCCGTACCCGTGAATAAACATATACATATGCACAATAACGAATCGGATCGAGTATAGGCTCCAGACAAGGGAGCGCTCCAAGTCGGTGAACAGAATCCTAAGCCGGTGGATCATCCAAATAAGTATCCGTACCGCGCGGCATGAAACGCAGCCCCCGAAGAAAGGGGGTCAGTACGAAATATGTACTGAGTATGCAAAGCATGAAATATAGTAAACAAGATCATAGTCAAACCAGAAGTACGGAAAGTAAATGCAATATTCAAAATATCAAAATGCTTACTCATAAAAATACAAATCATGCATAGGGCTCTTAGAACTATGGTCGCCCGCCCGTCGTTGGCGCCATAACACAGCATCACACCAGAAGGTTTCATATCTCTGTATCCCCGTCATATATCACAACACATCATAATAACACAGCATAACACCAAATATACACGGTACCCGGCCCTCTAGCGAGGGGCTCGGCGAACCGAACACATCATACTCCGGAATATCACATAGTGCGCACGATAACATAACCGGCCCGGGACTCGGTGAAAGAGGTAACAACCATATGCACGAGCAGAGTCGTGAGCAACTATATGCAGTTTAAAACATTTTCAAAAACTCGATAAAATAATCGAAAGAACCATCATTTAAAAACCAAAGCAACGACCAAACTAAGTTTCTTCCGAATGTCGTTCCCGAAACATATCAAATGGAACTTTAGGACTCGTGGATACGTATCAAACCATATGAAATAGCTTATAGAAATGAGGGGCATATTCGTCATTACAAGCTCGAGAAAGAAGTAGGTAATCGACGTTCGAGGGTTAGGACGATAGTCACACTAAATCCTTGCAAAGGTCGTTGGTATTACACAAAGGAAAGTCTCGGGGCCCACGGACGAGTATCAAACCGATCCGGGTCCATCTATGAAAGTTGGAGACCTTATTCATTATAGAATCTCCTACGAACGTTTCGAGGCGATCCGAGCTCGTCTATGAAAGTTACGGTTGTTCGTAGTTGTAGAATCCTTTAAAAACCGAATCCTTTAAAAACCACATTCTTTATGCAAAATTTGAAATCCAATTGTACAAAAGACTTAAGAACCATAAGTTGACCATATTAAGGACGTTAACATTAAGAAGTAAATAAGAATCGTATACGTGCTCGGATCTTAAGAATGAAGTTCCCCGAGACTCGTACTTACACTAGGACATGCCAAAAGAAAGAAAAGTTAGGCTTTACATACCTCGTCCGCTTCCTAAATTAATCCAAACTTACGTCTTGGCTTCTCCAAAATCTACAATAACATCATTAGACGCCAAACATTAGTCGTAAGCTCTTAGAAATCCAATTCTAAACTAGCACTCCATTTACGAAATTTGGGCAGATCTCCCCTCAAATTCAACAACCCCGAGAATTCAACTCGGCCAAATTCATCAACAACAATGCCAACAACCAAACTAGCAACATCAACAAGTGATTCAAAACTCATTCTAACATTAGTAACTCTTTTCTATATACTTCGACGGCATTTCATTTACATTCAAATCACCACCTACAATTAAGCCAACTCCAATGCTCATACATTCAAATACCAATCCGAAACCATTCAAACAAAATTCAAGAACATTTCAAACAATCCACACAATATTCAAACGGCCCAACCAATGTGCAAAGCCACCCGAAACCTTCCAATTCCCATAGGGACAACAACAACACATTTCTTTCTTCCAAATTCATAAACTACATCAATAATCCGCATGTTAACAACATCATTTTCATCAATTCAAGAAACTACATTAAATTCACATTAGCTTCTAAAACAGCCCATATACGTTTTCCACTTCAACTTACATCATTAAGCTTTCATTATCATCATATAATCCACAACAACAACAACCAAAACACTAAATAAAATTAGTTCATCATATTCTACAAAACAGCCCACTACACGGCTCAACTTCAACACGCAACATATCATGATTTCCATCCATTTTTACACATTACAACACATTCAAAACATCCATAACACAGCTAATTCCATAAATCTCAACAAAATAACAAACTAGTTTATAACGCTATTTTCTCCGTTCTAATCCGTTAAAACTCTAATTAAACTTGTTAACAATGAAAAAGGGACCTTAGTCTTACCTTAAGTATGCAGCCAGCACGTCACCCTCTTCTTCTTGGCTGATTTTTAGCCCAAATTGAAGGCAACGTAACGTACAACACTTTTCTCTTCATGAGCTTCGCGATTCGGGGCTTAGATTGTGGTCAAAATTTGGTTTCTCTCTCTACCTCTCCTCTCTCTCTCTCTCCATCTCTGAAAATCTGGATGTTTTGGTCTGAAAAATGAAGGAGAAAGCTGAAAATTTCACTTAAATGGCATGGGTATTGGGCACGACCCGACTTGGAATCGGGTTGGGCCGAATCCACTATTCAGCTCGACCTTTCTGCCTTAAAACGTCCATATCTCCTTATCCCGATGTCGCCTTGTGAACCCACGACCTATGGTTGGAAAGCTATTTCAATTATCTACAACTTTCATTCTGGGAGTTTTCCCAAATTCCAAACTCATAATACCGCTTTGGCCCCTCGAAGTCAGATCACCCGAAGACGTTTTCTTAAATCGTCCCTTTGGAGGGCTTACACTCATTTTTAGCTTATGGGTCCTTCTTAGGACTTGCTCAACTTCACATGTACTACTCATATATCTCTTCATATGTCCTTTATAAAATCCCAACATGTGGGTCCCACCTTAACACACGGCCACTTTGGCCTTTTCATGAAATTTTTATTTCAACTTCTAGCCCCTAATTTCTCTTAATATTCCATACCAATAAAATTCATAAACAACTTATACATTACACCAAATCGAAAAATAGCCTTGTCCTTAACTTGTCGCAACTAACTTAAAATATTCCAACGTACAAAATACGAGATATAACAAGTACGAAATATGTACTGAGCATGTAAAGCATGACATACAGAAAACGAGGTCATAACCAAAGTACGGAGTGCAGAAAATGAGCATAAAATTCCAGAATACCAAAGGGCTTGCACCTGAAGTACAAATCATACATAAGCGGAACAGAAGACAAATGTGATAATCCGAATGCCAAATTGCTTAGCTTTCTTTTGTAAAACGTTTCTGTCTCATACATATAGAAAATAGAACAAATCATATGAGCTGACATTAACCGACTGATCATAACCCAGACTGTCAAAATCACATATACACATACCGCGGCCAAATACCCAGCGGCAATATCACATATACACATACCGCGGCCAAATACCCAGTGGCAATATCACATATACACATACCGCGGCCAAATACCCAGCGGCAATATCACATATACACATACCGCGGCCAAATACCCAGCGGCAATATCACATATACACATACCGCGGCCAAATACCCAGCGGTCAATATCACACATACCGGCATACCGCGGCCAAGAATCCAGCGGTCAATATCACATACCGGCATACCGCGGCCAAGAATCCAGCGGTCAATATCACATACCGGCATACCGCGGCCAAGAATCCAGCGGTCAATGTCACATAGTGCGCACGATCACACAATCGGCCCGGGACTCGGCGAAAGACATACAACAAAATGCCAAGGCGAGAATCGTGGGAAACCATATGCAATGCAAAACACTTACAAAGACCCAATAGGATAATCAAAATGAACTGTTATTTCAAAATCGAAACAATAGTCAAATCAGATTTTCTTCCGAATGTCACTCGGGAACATATCAACCCGAACTTCAGAAACCATAGTTACGTATCAAAATCACATACATAAAAATCCTTATTTTAGACTTAACAGATAACTAAGTAATCATACTCGGGGGTCGGGACGAGAGTCATATTAAGTTCTTTCAAAAATAGGTCGTTAAAACCAAACATAGAAAGGTCGCGGGACCCACGGACGAGCGTCAACCCAATCCGGGCCCGCTTATGAAAATTAAAGTCATAACTCGTTATAGAGACTTCTACGAACGTTTCATAGCAATCCGAGACCATATGTGAAAGTTACGAGCGTTCGTAGTTACAGAACTCTTTCAAAAACAAAGCTTTTTATGAAACTTTTGAAATCCAACCATACAAAAGACATGTAAACCATAGCTTGACTACATTAAAATGCCAACATCAAGAAGCAAATATGAATCATAAACATGCTCGGAGCTTCGAAATAGAGTTGCCCCCAAGGCTCATAACATATCATAGCTTACTTACGTCTAGGACATGCCAAAAGAAAGGAAGGGTAAGGCTTACATACCTCATTTGCTTCCTAAGCTAATCCAAACTCAAGTCTCGGCTGCTCAAAATCTACAACAAGGTCGTTAAGTACCAAACATTAGCCATAAGCACTTAAGAATCCAATCCCAAGCCATCACTTTATCTACGAAATTTGCGTGAGATTTCCCCTAAGTTCAACAACCCCGAGAATTCAGCTCGGCCAATACTACCAACAACAATACCAACAACCATTCCAACAACATCAATAATGAATTCAAAACGCATTCTAACATTGGTAACTCCTTTCTATACAATTCGACGATATTCCATTTTCATTCAAATCAACCGCGTACGATCAAACCAACATCAATATTCATACGTTCAAGTACTAGTCCAAACCATTTAAACAAGATTCAAGAACATTTCAAACAATCCGTATAATATTCAAAGCAATCCAACAATATACTACTTCACCCAAAATCCTCTAAGTTCAAGAAAATAATCAACAACACATTTCTTCCTTTCAATTTCATCAACCATACCAACAATTCACACATTGACAACATTATCTTCCATAAATTCATGAAACTATATTTGATTCACATTAGCTTCTAAAACAGCCCGTCAATTACAATCAACACAACACAAGTTTTAATGACACTTAGTCCACCAATTACACGAGATCAACAACATAACACATTATCTCAATCCTTAATCCCTCAATTCAACAAGAACAACCCACTAAACAAATGTAACTTCATCTCTAATCATCAAATTCCCTTTACTTTCACCATTTGATTCATGAAAACAACAACAACAACACTAATTAAAATTTGCTCACCACTTCTAGCTTAAAACGGCCCCCCCCCACGGCCCAAACAAACTTCAACATCAACCCACAATTTTTGCATTCAATTCCACATCCACCAATTACATACCAAGATTAATCATTTCCAAAAAACATGGAAAAGGGAATGGAATCTTACCTTAGAAGCCAAGCTCTTAAAGCCAACATGTAACCTTCTTCAAAAACAGCCATGGCCGTGAGTTGCCATGGCTGTTTTGTGATCTCCATCTTTTTCCTTCAATTAGCCATAAAATCCCTCAATTTAATTATGTAGAAAGGAAGGGAGAGGGGCTGAATTTTCTGAAAATTTTGGAACTTTTTTTGTGCTGAAAAAAGAGGTTTCTGTCCCTTTTAAAAAAAATGCCAAAGTCGGTTTCACTGTAGCAGTGTTGTAGCGGTACTGTAGCGGTATTGCAGGAATGCTGTTTCTGCGTTGACAGTTCAGTTTGTAACGTCTGTAATTCTCTACTTCGATGTCTTATCAATGAACGGTTTGTTCATTACAAACTAGACTCGACGAACTTCATCTTAGGCTTTTAAAACACCTTAAAACTCCACATATACTATGAGATATGCGCCTCCAAAGTTGACTAAAAATTCGCCCGATTTCCCAAATTTTCGTCGAGCTTATTTCCTTCACTCTACTCGATCTCGAAATATTCCGAAACTCTCCATACATGATATTCGTCATTCATTATACTGATAATGGCCATATCCTCGTGTTTCAAAATACTCTTTCCCGATTACGACTTACGAGGTCGTAATTCACCCTTTTTCTTCGTTGTTACGTACTTTCCATGGTTTGTGCCCTTCAAAACACCATGGGACGTCTCCGACACTTCATTACTACGATGAGGCAAATGCCATACTTATGCTCTGAAAAAGCGCGGTATAACATCATACCCCTCGCTCGTCTATTCACTGTATGCTAACGGGGAATTTTCTAAGGTGTAACATTCTTCCCCCCTTTTTGGAACATTCGTCCTCGAATGTTAAGTCATCAGGAATTCTAGAAATATTTCGCCAGAGTTTCCCCTGTAATATGGCACTACCATCCTGTTGCAACAACCCATAATATCATTGCCTCACAGGTTCCTAACGCAATAGCAATATAGATTGGCCACAC
>NW_026713727.1:0-27039 GCF_029784015.1 Lycium ferocissimum | reverse complement strand
CTATATACAAGACTCGTCCACAAGCCTCTAAAGAAAGCACAACTGTATCATGGTCGGGACAGGGCCCCAGCCTATAATCATGTCTATATACTCAAAAGAGAGACTCCATAACTAGACCAGGCAACTCCAGATGAATGGAGCTCACCAATCAGTTGATGTCTTATCCCGCTTACAGGGGAGGTCTATCTATTTGTCTGTCAGCAGCTGCAGGCATGAATGCAGCGCCCTCGGCAAAAGCGATGTCAGTATAAGATAATGTACTGAGTATCTAAGGCAAAAGAATAACTAAAACTAAAACTGAAACTGAAACTAAACTGAAAGACATAGTAATCTGGAAGCCAAGGAATGCCCTAGAACAACCCACCTGCTCTAACTCATATCAATACAATGCAATAATATCATATCTCTTACAAACCAAGTGGTCAGGCAACGGTAAAATCTCACTGACATGTCGGCCAGGCAATAATATCTCACCGGCCAAATGGCCAGGCATTAATATCCCACTGACCAAGCGGCCAGGCAATGATGTCTCACTGACCAAGAGGCCAGGCAATAGTGTCTCACTGACCAAGAGGTCAGGCTAAAGAAAATGTATGTATATCATGTTGTATATCATACATATGCTCGAATATATATATATATATATATATATATATATATATATATATATATATATATATATATATATATATATATATAACATCAACATGTCTCTCTATCTTTGCCGACATCAAAGAGAGTATGAACGGATAAAAATACCTAAGGAAGTACTACACAACCACTCGAGAGTCTATGGATCACTAAGACATGATCTAGTCGGTAAGTTTCTGGTTATGTGATTCACAAGCTCTTACAAGTTGGGGAATCATGGCAAGAAGAGGAAAGATATTGTCACGACCCAAACCGATGAGCCGTGACGGGAGTCTGACCTCTAGTGACCAAACACCCCTAAATACTTATCTGAGACATATTGAACATCAAGGCCCATAAATGGCATAAACGAATCTCATAAGAAGGAAACACCAGAACTCTGTACAATCAACATACACATACACAACATGCGGAAGAACAGTGCAAGCGCCTAGGCTGCCACATAAACTTTACACAAAAGAATAGAAGCCGACAAGGCTGCATCATCTGATTGCTACATAAAACTGTCTACGTACCTCTGCCGGAATAAAAGTCAGAAAGGATGGGACAGGCCCCGTCATACCCATATGCATACACATCTCAAAAGGGCATACCAAAACCGATTGTAGCTCCGATCGAATGGAGCGTCGACCACCGTTGCAGATCTAAAGGTCCTACCGAGCTGGACCACCCAGTTTGTCTCCGTACCTGCGAGCATGAACGCAGCCCCCCGAGCAACGGGGAGTCAGTACGGATAATGTACCGAGTATGTAAGGCATAAGAACAACAACATATATATATATATATATATATATATACATGAGAATCATGGATAAGATCTGAACTCATAAACTGAAATGACTGACTGCATGTACTTGTATGAACTAGTATCTGCCTAAATCTGCATAAGTCTGTGTAACTGACAATGCCTCTGTGGGCATATAATATGCATGCTCATACCTATCAACGATGGTCGTGCACCTATATGTGTGCGTATATAACGCCTAATATGTGTGCGTGTATAACGCCTGATATATGTGCATATATAACGCCTGTAAGCCTCTATGGCATCTCGTCATATCATGTTGGCTCCTCTGTGGCCATAATCAATATCATTATCATAGTAGTAATGCGTATATAACGCCTTCTAGTCATGAGTCAATGTACCTAAATATATAATGAATGTAATGCATGAATGAACTGTATGAACAGAACTGGCTACGTATGTCACACCCCAATCCTGATAGGGCATGACGGGCACCCGACTCTCATCAGAGTCGAGCGAACCCTCAGACATTCGCTCTATCAAAACCTGTCATTTCAAAAACTTTTAAGAACATAAAACTTTTTCAAATAGAAATCATCTAGAATACATACTCTTTTAAAGTCCACAAATGACTCAACTGACATCACTTTGTCGACATCTCGACAAACATACCACAAGACACTGTGTGCAGAAGTCTCTAAGAAGTAACCGAACATTATGAGTCGGGACATTTCGACATACCTATAATCATACATATCTATACATGACTCAAGCATAGCTCCGTAATGAGGTGGAACTTGCCAATCCCAGCTGACGTCCAAGCATCCTAGCTATACACTTAACCTGCCAAATAATCTGGGGCTACGGGTATGAACGCAGTGTCCCCAAGCAAAAGGACATTATTACGGACAATGTACTGGGTATGTAAGGTGGTAACAAGTCATAATCATAATTTGACTTAGGAGAGAAGAAATCACAATCTAACTCAACACCTGCAGCCTTCGCTGGAAGAAACATAAATGTGCACACGAAGTCTCAACATAATCTTTAAGTAAATAATGCAATCCAACACACATGCCGCTTCCGACATGTTAACAGAATGGTCCCTTCGGACGGACGCTTCCGGCATAATAATGATGGCCCCGTCGGGCAGCTGCTTCCGGCTTAATAATGATGGCCCCTTCGAGCAGCCGCTTCCGGCTTCATAATGATGGCCCCTTCGGGCAGCCGCTTCCGGCTTAATAATGATGGCCCCTTCGGGCAGCCGCTTCCGGCTTAATATCACAATCATGTCAACACAAACTCAATCCATAAGTATCAATTTCAATCATATCATAAGTCACTTGTTATATCCCGTATTTTGAACAACGGGACAACATAAGTGAATTACGATAAGTTGGGGACAAGACTCGTTCCGAGATATGAAGTAGAGACTTTTGTTTGTTTTAAAAGCTTAAGTTGTGTATGATTTTATTGGCATGGAAATGTTAAGGAAACATTTGGGGTCAAATTCCATTTTTGGAAAGTATGCTATTTTTGGAAAGTGTATTATTATTATGAAAAAAAAAAAAACAAGGGACCATGTGGCCGGCCACCTTGGTGTGGGCCATGGCCACATGGATGGTTAATACTTGGTATTTAGTAGATGACTTAGTCATCTTATTTTCATTCCAACACTTAAGAAAATTCAAGAATAATCAAGAAGCTTTGGAGAGCAAGAGAAATAGGGGTGTTCGGCCATATCCCCCAAAATTTTAAGACCAAATCAAGCCACCAAAAAAATTATTTCTTCAAGCAAACTTGCTAATTGAAGGGTGCTTATTAACGTGGAAGTGTTGTTGGAAGCAATCGGTTATCCGTTTTCTTCATCCACCACTTTAGGCAAGTTGTTGAGTTGAAGAAGAAAGGTGAGTTTTAATCTTGTTTTATGTGTTATGAATGGTTTATATGTGTTGTAGTATGCTAAAATGGAAGAAATTCATGATAGAAATCAAGTTGAAGTTGAGGCCGTGTAGGTGGTGTTTGGCCGTGCATGTGTATGTTGTGTTGGAAGTAATGAATTAATTTTAGTTAGCATGTTTTGATTGTTGTAGTGTGAAGAAAAGAATGAAAATCATCTATATGGGTGTATAGGGTGTTGGCCGAATAGGTCCCCCTTTGTGTAGTTGAGAATGAACAAATTGTCGTTAGCGTTTTAGTTGTCGTCGTTATGGATTCTATGATAAAAAATGCAAGTTTAATGACTCAAAGTGATGTTGTGTTGGTTGTGGGTTGATTTGGAAGTTAATGTGAATTTTATGTAATTTTTATAGTTATGGAAGTGACATTGTTAATGTGTGTGATTTATTGGTGTAATTCATGAATTTGGGAGAAAAGGATGTGGATTATGTTGTTTTCGGGTTCGGGGAGGAATTCGGGTGAGTTGGAGTATGGTTTGGGTTGTATGGAAAATTGTGTGAATTATTTAAAGCGTTCTTGAATATTGTTTGAATGGTTTCGGATTAGTAATCGAATGTATAAACGTTGATATTGGTTTGAATGTAAGTAGTTGAAGTGAGTATATTGAAATATTATGCATGTCGTTGAATGTTATTGGAATAGTATGAATGTCGCTGAAGTTATGTAGAAAAGAGTATTTAATGTTAAAAATGCATTTTGAATTGATTATTGATGTTGTAGTTTGGTTGTTGGTGTTGTTGTTGTTGAATTTGGCCGAGTTGAAATCTCGGGGTTGGTGTATTTACAGGGGAAATGCTGCCCAAATTTCTGTAGAATTTGATGTTTGTTTGGAATTGAATGCCTAAATGCTTATAGCTAATGTTTGGTATATTGGCGTTATGTAGATCTTGGAGTGCCCGAGACTTGAGGCTTGACTTAGCTTGCGAGCGGACGAGGTATGCGAAGCCTATCCTTTCTTTCTTTTGGCATGTCCTAGAATTAATTAGGTTGTGACACGAACCTCGGGGTAACTCCACTCTCGAGATCCGAGCTCACATGTGCGTCTTATTCGCTTCTAAAGATTTACTCTCCTAATGTAGCCTAACTAAGGTCTTTATGTTTTCAATTGATTGAGGTTCAAAAGTTTTGTAAAGAATTTTGCTTTTAAAAGATTCTGAAACTACGAACGCTCGTAACTTTTGTAGACGAGCTCGGATCGCCCCGAAACTTTCATAGGGAATTCCATAAGGCATAACGTCCCCTAACGTCCATAAGCGGGCTCGGATGGGGTTGACACCTGTCCGCGGGTCCCACGACTTTTCTATGTTCGTTCTTAATGACCTTCGGGAAAGACTTAGTATTACTTTCACCTTAACTCCCGACCATGGATTTCTTATTTATTTAATGAGTTTATGATTATGATTTTATGCATATTGTTACTCACGACTCCGCTCGTGCATATGGTTAGTACTTCTTTCGCCGGATCCCGGGCCGGTTATGTTCGTGCGCACTTTGATATATTCCGGAGTATGATGTGTCCGGTACGCCGAGTCCCCTTTGCCCGGGTACCATGTATATTTGGCGTTATGGGGTGTTACGGTGTTATGATGTGATATGATATGTCGGGTGTCGGAGATATGAAATCTTCTGGAGTATGATGTGGTATGACGCCGTCGACAGGCGGGCGACCATCGTTCTAAGAGCCTATGCATGATTTATGTTTTTTTAAACTAAATATTTGACATTTTGCATATTGTACTTATTTTCTGTATCTTCGGTTTCGATTGTGATTACTTCTTCGTATTTCTTGCTTTGCATACTCGACATATTCCGTACTGACCCCCTTTCTTCGGGGTCGCGTTTCATGCCCGCAGGTACAGACGCTCAGCTTGGTGATCCACCCACCTAGGACACCTATTCTGCTTTCTGGGAGTGCTCCTTCATCCGGAGCCTATATTTTGGTATATATACTTTTCTGTTGCATATGTATATATTCATTCAGGGGTACGACGAGGCCCTATCCCGTCATATGATTCTGTTACTCTGTTTAGAGGTCTGTAGACATGTATGTGGGTTATGGTTGTTCCTATACAGATATGTTCGCATGTTTTATGTTTGGGCGGTCTTATCCGCCGGGGCAGCCTTGTCGGCTGCACATGCTCATTTTGATATGTTATGTACATTACGACAGCCTCGCCGGCTTTTGTGACATATGTTGACTATTATGCGTTAATCTGAGACTATATGTGATCATTTATAATTATGCGAATTAGTATGCTAATTTTGAGTGTCAGGTGCGTATGAGTGTCCAATTCGGACACTAGTCATGGCCTACGGGGTTGGGTCGTGACATCACTAATCCATTCACCACAATCCAGTTATTAGCCTTAGTCTTTCATAAAAGTTATCAAATTTGTATCTCACTAGACTCAGGAGGACATACTTACAGGTTTGAGGGTAGAATTGTTATGAAATTCTTACCACCTATATTCTACTCAATTTCATCTTATTGCCTTACCCAAAGAATAAATGATCATATCAATACAAAGGGATGATACTATGGAATGTAAACATCAATCGTAAATGAAATGAAGTAGTAAAAACTCGCACCCCCTTCGGAGTGTTTTTGAAAATCAAACTTTATGTTTCCTTTAGTATAAAACTCATTTCCTCGAAATCGTTAGTAGAACCACATACACGACTCAACTTGGCACCTTATGGGTGTTCCCTTCAGAGCAGAATAGGAGTACAATATCAATAAGCCATCACAAGAAGCATTTAGACCTTACTTGTATAAGAATGAAATCATAAGGGGTACATATAGAATGAATAACAAAAGGATCATGCCAAAAGAAGAAAGGTTTGCCTTACATACCTGGAAGCTTACATTTCACTTTCCAACTTACTTCTTGCCTCGCAATCTACGTAAGATCATTCATGGTCTCGTATTCTACATATAAAGCCATTCATACTATTGTTAGGCCCATTATTATATACTTATCCTAAGCCTCCAAGTAAATCTTTCTAGAATCTGCGGAAATTTCGGCAAAGATCTCCTCTGTTTATATGCCCAGCCCGAAATCATAATCCAAAGAACCAACAACAATAACAACAATACCAATACCAACATCAACCACAATATTATCAATACCAATATATTCCATAAAACATCCCACACGGCATTTGTCCAATTTTTCCACCAACAAATCCACTATACGATTATTCGACAACTCTACTTCCGTAAATAAACTTATATCCATATCAATAAGGAGAAATTCATACCTTATTCTCGCTAGTACCGCGATATCTCCAATATTTTTCTTGAATTCCAACCAAGATTCACCGCAATACGATAGTATAATCGCAACTACGCGCTGTCCAAACTTAAATCTGGAGATTATACTTAATTCGCGTTAAAATCTAATGGATAGAAGTTGGGAGAATTTTCTAGAAGGTTTGGAAAATATTTGGAGAATTCTTTGCTGAAAAATGAGGTTTAGGATCAGATTTGATCCTTAAATAGTGGGTCAAATTCTGGTCGGGTCACTGTAGCAATTACTGTAGCAGCACTGGGGCAGCCCGGTTACTATAGCAGCATTTTTACTCCGTCAGCCTAACTTGTAACGTCCATAATTCTCCATTTCGATGTCGTATCGAACAGCAGCTTGTTGTGCTGGAAACTAGACACGACGAACTTTATTTTAGGTGTTTACTTTGCCTCACAACTTGTCTTCTACTAAAAGATATTCTTTCTCCAAGTTGGGCCAAAATTACCCCTCATATTCTCTTCCAAGTTCCAACAAATTTAATTTCCTTAATCCACTTGCCCTTCAATCCTTCCATAGCTCACTATATGCACTTAAACCCTTATAACCATAAGTTAAACGCATATAAGCTCACATACCTCCTGAACGGTAACTCGAATCTCAACATACGAAACTACGGGGTGTAACAACGTAAGACTGGACCCACGAATAGAAGGATCACTCATAAATGGGGTACATGAACATCAAAGACTGAAGTACTCCTAATACTTCTAAGAGTAGAGTAATATGGAATCTCGCTTACTCGCTTGTTGGATCATATCATGGGATCATGCCAAAAGAAGGAAAGGTTAGTCTTATCATACCTGGAAGCATACTCAATCGTCCAACTTCTACCTCTCGAACTTGCAAGTCTACAATTAAGATAACATAGGGCTTAATTAGGCTATTTACTTCTCTTACTACATCCTCAAATGCGTATAAAGCTCAACGAATTATAGACAATAATGTCCGTGTAAGCTTACAACTCTCCAACTTCTCATTCGATCCCATATCAACTACAATATTCACATTAACAATGACAACATATATATATATATATATATATATATATATATATATATATATTCAAATCCCTTCCCAATCATCTCTTAAAATAACCCTAAGTCACTATCTTGTCTTTCATCCACTTACCACTTCCACCACTATCCCCTCTTTACATAGAATCACTAAAACTCTTGATACTCAACTTAAATATAAGGGTAGAAATCATGTACATACCTTGAGGGGTCAAGAATCCCAATATTCACTCCAACTTCAACTCCTCAACTTCACAACATTGAAGAAACCCTAGAAGCAATCTTCCTCTTCACCATCTAGGGTTTTCTGATTTTTAGAAGGAGAAAAATATGAAATAGGGTCGTGGACCACATATTTATACTTGGAAGCCAAAAAGGCTACAGCATCCGGTTCGACGAGCGGGTCGACGGCTCGTCGACTTGCTCCGTCGACCTGCGCCTGCAGATGTAAGGCTGCGGGATCCTGTCGACGCCGCACATCAACTACCAGTCGAACATGTCGACGACTCGTCTACGATGACTGGTGTTCTGCAGATTTTTCTGATTCACTTCAGTTTGCGTCGATTCGATTCGCTCAACTTTTAACTCTATAAATTGCCGGGAATATCTGCTGGTACCCTTGTACATGGGGTAAGACATTTTCTACCTCCAAACTCGGGCTCGGTTCTCTATTCCAAGGGCATACCCGACTAGAAAACCATGGATTTTACCACTACGAACACGAGAGGTGTAACAGATATCCATTACATACCTTGAGTTGTCAATACGATCCAACAACGAACTTGTCATAACTAGTACGCCAATCCTATAACAAAGGAATACATGTATACACTTAGGAGACACTAGTATATCACGTATATCAAATGGTAATTCGATTTTAAAATGAAACTGATAACATTTCCCCTATTCTTTAACAACGACAACTCAACCAACACACCAACAATAACAACTACAACCTCCTTTGATCCCTTTTGAATTCAAATCAGCCCAATATACGCTCGTGTACGGTACCCTTATACTCTTTCTTCTTCCATATGCATGAAGCATAACAATAACAACATAACATCAAGAACATCAACTACTATCCATATACAAGAGAATTCTATCGACAACACAACAATAACATGGTCCAAAACAGCCCACAACTCTAACACAAGTCCTAGCACAAGTTTGAGTTTCCTTTCCACAAATTCCATCTCTAAATAGTTGATTAAGGACTACCAAACTCAAGAACATGAATATGAGATGAAACCTTACCTCAAGAACAATCCAATCCAGAGATTACTTCACCATGAAGTATCTTCCAAAGCCTTCACAAGAAGAGAAACTCTAACTCAACGAGCAATCCGAAAATTTTAACACTTGAATTATGCTTCAATCTTGGATTTCACCTTGGGTTAGCTTAGATATGTTGGAGAGGTTTTTTTTTTAGAGATGTTAGGTATCTAGAGAAGTGAGGAAAATGAAATAAAATGAAAGAGGGTCGAAGTTCAATACAATTAAAGCCTCCCCGACTCAATTATACGGTCTAGTTTACGGCCCGTAAAAAATCATATGGTCCGTATAATGAGCCGTATAAAGGTCACATAATACACCCCTCTGTTTCCATTATACGGTGGGGTACAACATTTGTACTGGCTGTAGAAAATTATACGGTCCGTATAATTCCCCTCAAAATCAAACTTTCGTCGACACGTACTCCCTTCGATTCGTTTAGCCTCTAGCCCTTCCAATACTTACTAAACATGATCTTAAACTCTTGTATACTCAAGGTTAACATGGTTAAACACTTGAAACCACAAACACAAACTTAATTCCTAATCTATGCAAGTTAAACTTACGGTAAAACTCTATCTACAAAAGTACGAGGTGTAATATCCTCCCCACTTAGAAACATTCATCTTCGAATGTTAAACTTTGAGAGGTCGATAGAAATTTCGACAAGGTCTCCTCTATAACTGTACTACTACCAGCCTGTCACACAGCCAACAACACAGCACAATGCCACACAAGGCTAGAACAATCAACAGTAATAATGGCCTCACACGACTAATAAAAGTAGCTAGCATTATAGTACTCACCTAAATGTGACAGTACCTCGGTCTGATTTCCTCTGGGATCAAGAACAAATGGGGGTATTTGGATTTCATACCTTTCAATCTAAGAACCTGGCGGTCTAGGATAGCAATAGAAACCTCTTCATAGGATAGCTGCTCTGTGACCTGGACATTATCAACTGGCACACCCCGGGAAAGATCTCCAATATACTTACGAAGCATGGATATATAGAAGACCGGATGCACTGACTCCAAGTCTGATGGTAGGCCTAACTCATAGGCTACCCGTCCTACTTTACGAATAATTCTGTAAGGTCCGATGTATCTAGGGCTAAGCTTGCCCTTCTTGTCGAATCTCATGACACCCTTCATCGATAATAACTTCAAGAACACCTATTCATCTACTTGGAACTCTAAATCCCATCGTTGATTACCTGTATATGACTTATGGAGACTCTGAGCTGCTAATAATCTTTCCTGAATTAGCTTAACATTATCTACCGACTGCTGGACCAAGTCAGGTCCCAATAAACTTGATTCTTCGAACTCGAAACATCCGATAAAAGATATACACTTTCGCCTATATAGGGCCTCATACGGGGTCATCTGAATGCTAGAATGGTAGTTGTTATTATACGCAAGCTCAATAAATTGAAAGTGATTGAGCTTCTAGCTACCTCTGAAGTCCAACACACAAGCCTGTAATATATCCTTAAGCGTCTGAATAGTACGCTCGGCCTGTTGGTCTATCGGTCTATCTAGGAATAGAAAGTTGTGCTGAGGTTTACTTGCGTCCCCAATCCCTTCTGGAAGGATCGCCAGAAGTTAGCTGTGAACTGGGCGCCTTTGTCTGAAATAATAGACACCAGAACACCATGGAGTCGTACTATCTCCCTGATATATAACCTCGCATAATCCTCAGCAGTATAAGTAGTTCTGACTGGAAGAAAATGTTTTACTTCGTAAGCCTATCAGCAATCACCTATATAGAATCGAACTTACGCTGAGATTGGGGTAAACCTATTATGAAATTCATGTTGATCACTTCCTATTTACAAGTCGAAATCTCAATATCCTGCAACAACACACCAGGCTTCTGGTGCTCAGCTTTTACCTATTAACAATTGGGGCATTGAGCCACAAACTCGGCTATATCTTTCTTCATTCCATTCTACCAAAGAAACCACCCTGATATCATAATACATCTTCATCGACCCGGGATGAATAGAATAGTGGGAATAGTAACCCTTCGCCATTATCTGCTGATGTAACCCTGTAACATCAGGAACGCATAATCTTCCTTGATATTGCAGGACTCCGTTTTTGCTGATTTCGAAGGGTGACTTCTCTTTCTATAGGGCCGTAACTCTATATTGAATTAATGCAGGATCCTCGTACTAGCGCCCTTTTACCTCAGCTACTAAGGATGATGTCACCTATTCTTAACAGTAAATCCAATAACGCCTGAGTCTAGCAATCGGAATCCTAAGCTAGCTAATTGATGAAGCTCATGAGCTAGCCCTCTCTTCTCGGCCCGCAAATAAAATAACCAACCCATAGATCTACGATTAAGGGCATCAGCCACTATATTTGCTACCAAGTTTGTCACGCTCAAGATATGGAGAGGCGTGGCCAGCGCTCGGTGCTATACTCGGCCCGAGCGAACCACTCTATACCCATAACTCTGGAGAGATAACCCTCATCTTAGGCCGACGAGGCCTACCTACAAACAGACAACACCTAAAAGGCCGACAATACCGTATTCTGAAACATCTGTAAATGCTAGCTATCATATATGAGAGAGCACACACACCCAATATATATATATATATATATATATATATATATATATATATATATATATATATATATATATATATATATATATATATATAACTATGCAGGTCAACGAAGGTTCCATGAACATCTACAGCTACAGTACCAAAATAGACATATACAAAGGGCCGACAAGGCCAATGTTATATCCCGTATTTTGTACGTTGGAATATTTTTAAGTTGGTTGCGACGAGTTATGGACAAGGCTATTTTTTTCCGACCTTGCCTTAAGGCATAAGTTGCTTATGAATTTATTGGCATGGAATATTAAGGAAAATTTGGGGTTAAAAGTTAAGTTAGGAAAGTTGGCATTTCATGAAATAATGGCCAAGTTGGCCGTGTGGTGTGAGTGGGGCACCACCCATGGCTTGGCTAATTTTAATTCATCCAAGCCATGTGTGAGCCATGGGACACATGGATGACTTATATATGAGCATATTGGATGACTTATTAATCACATTCTTCATACTTTCAAACCTTAGAAAATTCAAGAAACTTGGAGGAAAATAAAGAGAGGCCATTCGGCCATGGAACCGAGAATTTGAGCCCTCAAATCTTGATTAAAAAAATATATATTTTCTTCTAGCAGTTCCAACCAATTGGAAGGTCCTTATTAACGTGCTTAAAAATTGACAATCATGTTGTTGCTTCATAATTTAGACTCACGTTGACAGTATTATATTTCGTACTTTTGAACGCCGGATTATTCGCAAGCTGAGGTGGGGCCCACACATTGAGATTTTTTTTGGGACATGAGACAATTTATATGAATCACATATATGAAGTTAAACATAACTCAAGAAGGACCCTTGAGCCAAATCAAAGTGGAAGTCCTCCAAGCAAATATTTTTAAGTAACGTTTTCGGGTGATCTGACTTCAAGGGGTAGAAACGGTATTATAAGTTTGGAATTTAGAAAAATACCAAAGACAGAAGTTGTAGATAATTTAATTAGGTTTCCAACCATAGGTTGTGAGCCCACAGGTGACGTCGGGATAAGGAGATATGGATGTTTTAAGGCGGAAAGGTCAGTGGGCTAGGCCCAAACCGAGCCCAATCGGGTTAGGCCCATGACCCTTGCCTATTTAAGTGAAATTTCAGCCCTTTCCTCTCATTTTTCAGACCAAGAACACCAGAAAATTCTGGAAAGAGAGAGAGAAGAGCCTTGGAGAGAAGAAAAACCAATTTTGACCAAAATCGAGCCCCGAATTCCGAAACCCATGAAGAGAAAAGTGTTGTACGCTGCGTTGTCTTCAATTTGAGCTAAAAATCAACCAAGGAGAAGAGTGATAACGTGGGGGCTGCATGCTTAAGGTATGAATACGGTTCCTTTTCATTGGTAACGAGTTTATTTAGAATTTTAACGGATTAGTACGGAGGGAATAGTCTGATAAATTCGTTTGTTGGTGTTGTGAATTATGGAAGGAGATTTGAAGAGAATTTTGGATGAAAATAAATGTAATTACCTTGTAAAATGTGAAGGCTGTTGTTATTGATGTTGTTCATATGATTTTCGACTCCTTTACGGAAATAAAATTATTAAATAGCTATATCGCAAAATTTGGTTGGTTGAAAAATTTAGAAAACTGTGTGCGGGCTGTTTTATGGCATACGTCGGTATTGGAAATGATGTTAATACTATTGGTATTGTTGTTGGTGTTATTGGTTACTGAATTGAGAATTCGGGCTAGGCATATAAACGGGGGAAATGCTTTTTGCCCAAATTTACGAGACAAATGCTAACTTAGGATTGAATTCCTAAGTTCCTATAGCTAATGTTTGGTATTTATTGACGTATTGTAGATCGTGGGGAGCCCGAGACTTGAGTTTGGATTAGCCTAGGAAGCGGACGAGGTTTGTAAAGCTTAACCTTTCTTTCTTTTGGCATGTCTTAGTGTAAGTAAGCTATGACACGATCTCGGGGTAACTCTATTCCTATGATCCGGCATGTTACAATTCTTATCCGTCTCTTAATGTTAGCATTCTTAATGTGGTAGAACTATGGTTTTCATGTCTTTGTATGATTGAATCCAAATGTGGTACAAAGAGTTTTGCTCCAAAAGGATTTTTATGTTGAAAATGTCCCTAACTTTGATAGACCGAACCGGATTGCTTTGATATGCTCGTAAATGATTCTATAACGAATAATGACTTTAACTTTCATGGGCGGGCCCATTGGTTTGACGCATATCCGTGGTCCCCGAGATTTCCTTGTATAGTCCTAACGGCTTGTCTTTGAAGAACCTAACATGATTACCATTTTAATTCTCGAGCGTCGATCACTTACTTATCCATTGAGTCTGTAATGATGATTTATGTGCATATGGTTTCTCACTACTCTGCTCGTGCATGCCTCAATGTATCTTTCACCGAGTCCCGGGCCGGGTATGTATTCGTGCACAGTTTCACTGCATTATTCACCGAGTCCCTCACTAGAGGGCCGGGTACGGTATATATATATATATATATATATATATATATGACATGATGATGTGATGATATGGGGATGGCGGCCAGGATGGCATATGATGATTCTATTCATCGAGTCCCTCACTAAAGGGCCGGGTACGGTATATATATATATATGATGGCATAATGACATGATGACCTGATGATATGATGATTTTATTTACCGAGTCCCTCACTAGAGGGTCGGGACACGTTATGTATACGCATATGTACTACATGATTTTGACACGCATGATATATGATTTAAAGGCAAGTCTTTTGGATTTTTTTTTCTGGTTATTATACTTGTTTCTGTAAATCCCAGTTCGGCTATGCTCTTGATTACTGTATTCCATGCTTTGCATACTCAGTACATATTCCGTACTGACCCCCCTTTTCTTCGGGGGCTGCGTTTCATGTCACGCAGGTATGTACAGATGATTAGAAGAGGTTCCAGCTGGATTGGCGAGCTCCATTTCCTCCCGGAGTGCTGCCGAGTTAGAGTGTTTATGTTATGTCATCTTGGTTAATGTTAGAGACTTTGCAGACAGGGTCACGTGTATATATAACATGTCAATTTTGTAAGCGGCTATGTAAGCCGATGTATCATTATGTATTATAATACAGATTTCCTATGATTACAGGTTTTATTTGTTTTGAGAAAGATGAAAAGTGTGTGGTTCTTCGAAAAGCTTCCATTATGTTTTATTTTCATGATTTAATGGCCCAGCATGATTATGAGTATTACGAGAGTCAGCGGGTTCGGTCGGCCCTAAGTAAGGGTCGGGTGCCCATCACGCCCTATCAGGTTAGGGTGTGACAAATTGGTATCGAAACGCGGTTCGTCCTAGGGGTTGTACGCAAAGTCGTGTCCGGTAGAGTCCTGTTTATGGTGTGAAGCGCGCCACATTTATAAACAGGAGGCTACGAGGCATCTAGGGTGGTTACTCTTCTTTTGCATCTTAGATCGTGCCATAGAGCCAAGTCATAGGAAATGAGATTCCTTACCCTGACTTTTGATTGCGACGGAGAAGAATGACATCGACGAGAAGAAAGTGATTGATGATATTGGAAGTTACTAAGCACGCAGGTAAGCAAAGGTATGAAAGGTATATGTCGAATAAGGTATTGAAGTATGATCGAAATGTAAAGTTGAAAGCTAAAAAGGAAAGTAAACAGGAAAGTGCAACTGTGCGGTTCGAGTTGGGCATACGAGGTATGTTCGTCATTTTTTAAATGTTGATATTGAGAGCCCGTGGGCGTGATATGATATGATACATATATATATATATATGTTGGCCCTGCGAGGCATTGTTGGTATTTCCTGCGTGCAGGTTTTGAGATAGTAATAATTATAGAAGAAACTCTGCCGAAATTTTCTCAGAAATAAAAAGAGAATGAGATATAGGTTGTAATACGACTTGAAAGGTCGTGCTGATAGTAATGGTGAGATATATACGAGTACGGCCGACATCGAGAAAGAAGTTAATTACTAAATTAAGGATAAGAATAATTAGAAGGTCGATACCGATATGATAAAAGAATTTGGAAAGGGTTTGTAATCCTAAGAGATGATTCAGAAAAGGGCTGGTAAATCTTGATGGAGTATTATTTAAGATACCGATTGAATTGATAAGCAGGGATGAATTATGACGAGCCTATAGTTAAAAGAGGTAATAGCGTCATTAAGACAAGAGTACGGAAAAAAGAATTGTGGTGGATGTGAATGTATGGATAAGGCGACTTGCGAGATATTAAGGATAAAGTGGACCAGGAAGGGTGAAAGGTTAAGAAGTGCTATATTATAGGATTGATTACGAATAGGATATAATGTGAATATAATGGAGATTGTTATGAAAATAAGTAAGGCCGAGTGAGAAGGTGGCCAAAGCTACGATGTGGTCTATGTAGCTAGAATATAAAGGCAAGTATGACGCAGAGAAGTGAGCTATGGGACGAACAAGGAAGGCTTATCAAGTTCTGTAGGGGAAGTTCGGAATAAGGGTTATGTAATAACGGATATGATAGTGAGTGTAAGAAAAGAAAGGGTAATTGGAAGAAGGAAATAAGAAGAAAGCGAGGTGATAGGGTAGTGATAGATCACGACACGTGTAGCCAAGGATACGAGTACTATAAGTGACGGGACTGTGAAAGGCTCGGTTATAGAAAGGATGAGGAACGAGGTAAAATGAGAGCGAAAATCCAAAGGCCGATAACCAAGTATTTATAAGTAACGGCGATCAAGGTGTGTCCATCATCATTGGGAATCTGGAAGTCTAGGACGGAAAGTAGTCATACCCATAGGTGAAACGTGAATGCGAGGATTGAAAGAGGGCTAAAATAGTAATTGTGTTATGAGAGCGTTTTAAAATCTGTTAAGACGTCAATGTATTCCGTTATGTGATGAAGGTCATGTGGTGAGGTGGACGCGATCATACTAGTGTTAAAGCATCGTATCTCATCGGAGTTCCAAGGTTAAGCGTGCTGGAGTGAGAGCAATTTTAGGATGGGTGACCCCCTGGGAAGTTTTCTGAAAGGTCTGATAAATTCAGACGTAACAAGCAAATGAGAAGCTAGAGTAATCTAAGAAAAATTTGAGTCTGCGGAGTGGGCAGAAACCTTAAGAGGTCGCTTAGAACGGGGAGGATTAGACCGGTAAAGAGAAAGAAAGTGCATCACAGCTCTAGAATTAAGAAGAGTTGGAATAGCGTTTGGAGATATTTGTAAGCAAGATGGTAGAAATTATACATGTATATAGGTATGCTCGAGATATCCCGTACACGGCTATGCCAGCGGATATGTGTATCCCGGCAACCAACGTGGCGGTATTTGGAAGGCACTAATCGGACGGGGTAACGAAGTTCAAGTGAGAAACAATATATATAGATGGCACAAATGTTACAAGGCAAGCGATGTTGTTTTCACCACGAAAGTTAAGCTTGGAAAGTTCTAATACAATGATAGTTGGAAAAGAAAGAAAGTGGGTAGGTGGAAGACAAGAGAATCAAAATGTCGGAATAAGAGTGCCGTCTAATTGAAACTGGAAATGCGGACATAGGGCAAAGTATAATTGGGTAATAGTATAAGCACACCCCTTAAAGGGGGGAAGCGAGTGCGAGAGATGCAAGTGTAAGATGAAGACAAACGACACTACAATATCTTGGATACGGATGCTTGGACTACAGGTAAGATTCTTTGCCAGAGGCAAGTTAGTAAGATCCAAAAGGCAGAAAGGGGTTGAAGCTAAGATGGTACTTGAGATAGTGCTGGGGATTAATTGTAGAGATCTTGAATGATATGATATGGGAAAGTGGACGCTTAAAAAGGGGAGAATACGACAAGAGAAGATAATGAGTAACTTGCGGAGACATTGTGAAAGATAGCACTGCTATGCGGGATTAGAAGCTAAGATGTGGGCAATAGAGTTGTTCGCTAATGATAGAGAACCCCCTATAGTAGCAAGTGAGGAAAGGAAGGGAAAGGAATATGACAAGATAGGCTACCAGCGAATCTAAGTACGGGGGGGGGGGGGGGGGGGGAGATGTGAAGTAGCATGAACCAAGAGAAGGAAAGGCCGTGACTAAGATTGAACATACCTTATACAAGAATAGTGATGCCACCTACAAGTATTGGTATGATAAGAATGAGACTAAGTAAGTACTTGATAAAAAGAGTAAGGACTTAGCAACGACAACGCAGTTGTGATATTTTGGGTACATTACATAAAAATGTAACGATAGTTTATGCCAATTACTAAAATAGAATTAGTGCTGAGGACAAACAGGACATGGCTATAGGTGGACCAAAGATCTACCATGACACCGGTTGTAAGATAAGAGGGGGCGAAGACAAAGCGAAACCTAAGAATCAGTGAAGCCACGCTAGGGTATCTCTTGGGCTAATTTGAGCGCCTTTGTATATTCGCGTAAAGATTGCAACAACATATGTGACAGGAAAGTTGAGAGCAAGATCTGAGTGAAGAGACGATGGAAAGGTTTGAATTAAAGATAAAGAGATGACACGGGATAATGTGCCTAGAATGTTACAAGTTGAGTAAAGGGATTGTAAGATGATTTAGACAAGATGGTCAAAACTAGTTGATCGCTAAGAGAGTGAATTTATGCGTCGATTCTTTCGATTTATATCAGCGACGATAAGTAAAGTAGGGAACGGCTATTAGCGACCGAGAGACGACAGAAAGCATATGACGACAATCGACGTCGACACTTAGAATTCTAGATTGGCGAGTGGGTATGCTTGAAGATGCCACCCATGAAAGATGTAATGAGATCCGACAAGAAGAAGAAGTTTAACCCGGGATGTATTGGACCTTATTATATTATTCGTAAGGTAAAAGGAGATGAAAAAGAAATATGATTGGTAGATGAGAGTACATGCTAGGGTAATAAAGGAAACCCCTCCGAGATCCTTATAAGACCCTATGAGACTAGTTGAACATTCGAGGACGAATTTTCTAAAGGGGGGAAGGATGTTATATCTCGTATTTTGTACGTTGGAATATTTTTAAGTTGGTTGCGACGAGTTATGGACAAGGCTATTTTTTTCCGACCTTGCCTTAAGGCATAAGTTGCTTATGAATTTATTGGCATGGAATATTAAGGAAAATTTGGGGTTAAAAGTTAATTTAGGAAAGTTGGCATTTCATGAAATAATGGCCAAGTTGGCCGTGTGGTGTGAGTGGGGCACCACCCATGGCTTGGCTAATTTTAATTCATCCAAGCCATGTGTGGGCCATGGGACACATGGATGACTTATATATGAGCATATTGGATGACTTATTAATCACATTCTTCATACTTTCAAACCTTAGAAAATTCAAGAAACTTGGAGGAAAATAAAGAGAGGCCATTCGGCCATGGAACCGAGAATTTGAGCCCTCAAATCTTGATTCAAAAAAATATATTTTCTTCTAGCAGTTCCAACCAATTGGAAGGTCCTTATTAACGTGCTTAAAAATTGACAATCATGTTGTTGCTTCATAATTTAAACTCACGTTGACAGTATTATATTTCGTATTTTTGTACGCCGGATTATTCGCAAGGCGAGGTGGGGCCCACACATTGAGATTTTTTTGGGACATGAGACAATTTATATGAATCACATATGTGAAGTTAAACATAACTCAAGAAGGACCCTTGAGCCAAATCAAAGTGGAAGTCCTCCAAGCAAATATTTTTAAGTAACGTTTTCGGGTGATCTGACTTCGAGGGGCAGAAACGGTATTATAAGTTTGGAATTTAGAAAAATACCAAAGACATAAGTTGTATATAATTGAATTAGCTTTCCAACCATAGGTTGTGGGCCCACAGGTGACGTCAGGATAAGGAGATATGGATGTTTTAAGGCGGAAAGGTCAGTGGGCTAGGCCCAAACCGGGCCCAATCGGGTTAGGCCCATGACCCATGCCTATTTAAGTGAAATTTCAGCCATTTCCTCTCATTTTTCAGACCAAGAACACCAGAAAATTCTGTAAAGAGAGAGAGAGAAGAGCCTTGGAGAGAAGAAAAACCAATTTTGACCAAAATCGAGCCCCGAATTCACACATGAAGAGAAAAGTGTTGTACGCTGCGTTGTCTTCAATTTGAGCTAAAAATCAACCAAGGAGAAGAGTGATAACGTGGGGGCTGCATGCTTAAGGTATGAATACGGTTCCTTTTCATTGGTAACGAGTTTATTTAGAATTTTAACGGATTAGCACGGAGGGAATAGTCTGATAAATTCGTTTGTTGGTGTTGTGAATTATGGAAGGAGATTTGAAGAGAATTTTGGATGAAAATAAATGTAATTACCTTGTAAAATGTGAAGGCTGTTGTTATTGATGTTGTTCATATGAATTTCGACTCCTTTACGGAAATAAAATTATTAAATAGTTATATCGCAAAATTTGGTTGGTTGAAAAATTTAGAAAACAGTGTGCGGGCTATTTTATGGCATACGTCGGTATTGGAAATGATGTTAATACTATTGGTATTGTTGTTGGTGTTGTTGGTTACTGAATTGAGAATTCGGGCTAGGCATATAAACAGGGGAAATCTTTGCCCAAATTTACGTAGACAAATGCTAACTTAGGATTGAATTCCTAAGTGCCTATAGCTAATGTTTGGTATTTATTGACGTATTGTAGATCTTGGGGAGCCCGAGACTTGAGTTTGGATTAGCCTAGGAAGCGGACGAGGTTTGTAAAGCTTAACCTTTCTTTCTTTTGGCATGTCTTAGTGTAAGTAAGCTATGACACGATCCTCGGGGTAACTCTATTCCTATGATCCGGGCATGTTACAATTCTTATCCGTCTCTTAATGTTAGCATTCTTAATGTGGTAGAACTATGGTTTTCATGTCTTTGTATGATTGAATCCAAATGTGGTACAAAGAGTTTTGCCCCAAAAGGATTTTTATGTTGAAAATGTCCCTAACTTTCATAGACAGAAACGGATTGCTTTGATATGCTCGTAAATGATTCTATAGCGAATAATGACTTTAACTTTCATGGGCGGGCCCGGATTGGTTTGACGCATATCCGTGGTCCCTGAGATTTCCCTTGTTTAGTCCTAACGGCTTGTCTTTGAAGAACCTAACATGATTACCATTTTAATTCTCGAGCGTCGACCACTTACTTATCCATTGAGTCTGTAATGATGATTTATGTGCATATGGTTTCTCACTACTCTGCTCGTGCATGCCTCAATGTATCTTTCACCAAGTCCCGAGTCGGGTATGTATTGGTGCACAGTTTCACTGCATTATTCACCGAGTCCCTCACTAGAGGGCCGGGTACGGTATATATATATATATATATATATATATATATATATATATATATATATATATATATATGATGATATGATGATGTGATGACATGATGATGTGATGATATGGGGATGGCGGCCAGGATGGCATATGATGATTCTATTCACCGAGTCCCTCACTAGAGGGCCGGGTACGGTATATATATATATATATATATATGATGGCATAATGACATGATGACATGATGATATGATGATTTTATTTACCGAGTCCCTCACTAGAGGGCCGGGACACGTTATGTATACGCATATGTACTACATGATTTTGACACGCATGATATATGATTTAAAGGCAAGTCTTTTGGATTTTTTTTCTGGTTATTATACTTGTTTCTGTAAATCCCAGTTCGGCTATGCTCTTGATTACTGTATTCCATGCTTTGCATACTCAGTACATATTCCGTACTGACCCCCCTTTCTTCGGGGGCTGCGTTTCATGCCACGCAGGTATATACAGATGATTAGAAGAGGTTCCAGCTGGATTGGCGAGCTCCATTTCCTCCCGGAGTGCTGCCGAGTCAGAGTGTTTATGTTATGTCATCTTGGTTTATGTTAGAGAATTTGCAGACAGGGTCACGTTTATATATAACATGTCAATTTTGTAAGCGGCTATGTAAGCCGATGTATCATTATGTATTATAATACAGATTTCCTATGATTACAGGTTTTATTTGTTTTGAGAAAGATGAAAAATGTGTGGTTCTTTGAAAAGCTTCCATTATGTTTTATTTTCATGATTTAATGACCCAGCATTATTATAAGTATTACGAGAGTCAGCGGGTTCGCTCGACCCTAAGTAAGGGTCGGGTGCCCATCACGCCCTATCAGGTTAGGGTGTGACAGCCAATAATACAGACATACTATATACAGGACTCGTCCACAAGCCTCTAAAGAAAACACAACTGTATCGTGGTCGGGATAGGGCCCCGGCCTACCTATCATGTCTATATACTCAAAAGAGAGACTCTATAACTAGACCTGGCAATTCCGGATGAGTAGAGCTCACCAATCAGTACGATGTCTGGTCCCGCCTATTAGGGAGGTGTATCTGTCTGTTTGTCAGCACCTACAGGTATAAATGAAGCGCCCTCGGCAAAAGGGACATCAGTACGAGATAATGTACTGAGCATGTAAGGCAATAGAATAATTGAAACTGAAACTGAAACTAAACTGAAAGACACAATAATCTGGAAGACAAGGAATGCCCTGGAACAAGTCCCCTGCTCTAACTCATATCTATACAATTCAATAATATCATATCTCTCACTGAGCGAGTGGTCAGGCAACTGTAAAATCTCACCGACCCATCAGCCAGGCAATAATATCTCACTGACTAAAGAAATATATATATATATATATATATATATATATATATATATATATATATATATATATATATATCATGCTGAATATCAAGTGTATGCTGGAATATATATATAAAACATTGACATGTATCTCTATCTTTACTGACATCAAAGGGGGAAGGAACGGATAAGAATCCCTCGAAGTAATGTACAGCCACTCGAGAGTCTATGGATCGGTTAGACATGATCTAGTTGGTAAGTTTCTCATTATGTGATTCAGAAGCTCTTAAAAGTTGGGGAATCATGCCAAGAAGAGGAAAGATAGCCATTACATACCTCGAGTCATCACTACGATCCAACAAAACTTGTCGTAACTAGTATGCCAATCCTATAACAATGGAATACATTATGCACTTAGACGACACTAGTATATTATGTGTATCAAATGATAATTCAGTTTTAAAATGAAATGGGCATCATTTCCCCTATTCTTTAACAACCACAACTCAACCAACAAACCAAAAATAACAACTACAACCTCCTTTGATCCTTTTTGAATTTAAATCAACAACACATAAGAGTATATACCAAAACAGCCAAATATACGCTCATATATGATATCCTTGTACTCTTTTTTCTTCCATATTCATTGTCACGACCCAAACCGATGAGCCGTGGCGAGTGCCTGATCTCTAGTGACCAAACACCCCTATACTCGTACCTGGATAACAAGGGCCCATACATAACTCAAACTGAACATATACTGTCACGACCCAGCCGGAGGGCCATGACAGGTACCCAGTACTAGTCTACCGAGCACCCCTAGTCTAACATTCCATAACCATTTCTAAGTGGGCCAATTAGACCGCTCATGAATATCATACTTGGTACAACCATCAATAACAACGTTCATAAGCATAAGCCAACAAGACTACCGAAATATTAGACAGTAATAAGAACTGAAGAAGCTAGTGAACATCTAATAGCATAGATATGTCTACGAGCCTCTAAGTAGCATACATGAACCCATAAGATGGGGCAGGATTTTGCCATGCCCAAGTATATATATACAAAGGGATAGTACCAAAAGGCTGCAGCTCCAGAACAACTGGAGCGCTTCTGAGATGTCACTGATAGAGCTCCTATGGATCAAGTCCGTCTATCTGTCTACCTGCAGGCATGAGCGCAGCGTCCAAGAAAAGGACGTCAGTACGAACAGTGTACTGAGTATGTAAGGCATGAATAATAACATAATAAAAAACATAGAACAACACATGAGATAAGGATAACCTGTATGTCTGATTGCCTCTTAGGGCGAATATCATGCATGCTTAGTCTTTTCATAAAAACCATTCTCATACTTGTATAACATAATAGTGCTGCGGAACGTGCAGCTCGATCCATAAATATTTTATATTGCCGCGGAACGTGCAGCCCGATCCATATATACATACATACATACATATATATATGTGTGTGTGTGTGTGTGTGTGTGTGTGTGTGTGTGTGTATGTATGTATGTATATTATATTGCTGCGGAACGTACAGCCCGATCCATACCCATTTATCCCGCATCCGGGCATCCCGCGTCCGGGCATCCCGCGTCCGGGCATCCCGCGTCCGGGATGATATCATCATATACCAACTGATCAGGTGGCTATGCGTATATAACGCCTCGCCCTTTTCCCATATCCCCTATATACATATATATACATCATATACATATATAATATAAGTAATGGGAGCCCAAATAAAAGTTACCACTTTATCGGAGTGACGTAAGGTCGGTAACCTCCGATTATATTATGGAGCAATCATCATCGCTCTATCTCACCTTGAAGGAACAATGATTATAAGGTGAGATCAACAACAATGAATGAAATCATGGAAATCATGAAGTAATCTCAATAATGTCATAATAGCATTAAAATCATAACTTTGGAACTTCTATAAATAGGATCATCATCATCATCATGAAAACATAATGATCTTTTGTATCATAACAAACTTTAAGAATCATGAATCTCTAGCTTGTGGAAATACGGACATTATGGAAGACATGTATGGATTCACAAGAAAGAAGTAATCGTTGTCATCATGGTCCTTATAGAAAACATCTTGTCTTTAATATTATAAAAACCTTGAGAATCATGAACTTCTAGCTTTTCAGGAACAAGGATGTTATGGAAGACATATATGGAATCGTAACATAGGAGTCATGCCTTTAGAAGGAAAGGGACTAGCCTTAACATACTTGATTGATCCCCTACTACTTAATGCTTATTCTCCCGAGTTCGTAATTCTAAATTCAAGAGAAATCATACTACTGTTAGACTTATTGTCATATGCCTATCTAAGTCTTTAAATTAAACCCTCTTAAAATTTGCCAGAATTCACATCCACTCAACTCAACTCAATCGAATACAACAACACCACATCAATCATAATGCATATTCACGTTGCCATACTAAGTTAAATCAAAAGCCATCTGATAGATTCTTCCAAAGCAGCCCATATGCATAACATCTTATTCTATAAATTCTATTTCAAGTTTACTTCCAATTCTGCCATCAAATCCTCATATAAACACATGGACATGTACCAAACAACATCAAATTCACCATATTAATATTATCTACTTTGATTCCTAGCCACAACAACATGTACGTAATACCTAAAAACAGTCCAACAACACAAGAATAACATACCGATGATTTTCAGAAAATCGGGCAACACTTCCCCTACATCTTTTACCTCTTTCCAATTCAAACCAACACCAAAACAATAAGAAAAATATCAAAAATATAATATCCAAGTTATTCCATCAATTTCTAGCCATAAATATCACAAGACCAACTTCAAAACAGTTCAACAACTAACAACATCACAACTACGATTTTCGAGCTTTATTTCACAAGTTTTCAACCGTACAAGTTAGTCGTGATTTCTATAGGCTCAAATACATGGATCAGATAAATATTATTACCTTTACTAAGCTTGCTTCACCTCTAACAACACCTTAAGAGTGCTTCTTCTTGCTCTCTTGGAACTCTTGAGAAGGAACTTGGGTGCAACCCTATTTTTTTGGCTTAGGTACTTTATGATCTGACTTGGGAAGGTCTTAGAAGCTTATGGAAAAAGTTTCAAGTGAAAATGACTTAAAATGGCCTTTTAAAACATATTTAATATGCACGAAGGTCACCATCGCCATAGTGGGTCCCAGCGAGGTTGACTGCGTAGTCTCGCGAAAATGCGAATATTTCTCTACTCCAATGTCGTATGGACAAATGGTGTATTGCATTGGAAATTAGACTCGACGAACTTCAATTTAGGCTTTTGTTTCACTTCAAAACTCCTAATACACTAGGACATATACCCTCCAAAGTTGACCCAAAATTTCTGTCCAAAATTTTGCCAACTTTTTCCAAATTTTCGTCAAACTTATTTTCTTCGATTTGCTTGGTCCCAGAACCTTTAGACACTTTCTTAACACTTGTTAAGAGTATTAATTAACATTATAAGGGTTCCATGCCCTCTCCGAGCTTACATTAGTTTACTTACAACGCAAACGACGCGAAATTTTTTCGAGGTGTAACATATACTGACTCATGAAAGGATGACATCATAAACTCCGTACCATCTATATATATATACATGCTGAAAGAACAGTGCAAGCCGACTAGGCCGCCACATGTGCTGTACACAAAAGAATAGAAACCGACAAGGCTACATCATCTATCAAATACATACAACTTTCTACAGACCTCTACTGGAATAAAGATGTAGAAAGGACGGGACGGGGCCTCGTCATACCTATATGTATATGCATCTCAGAAAAATGGCATACCAAAATAGACTACAGCTCTGGATAAAATGGAGGGCACTGACCACCGCTAGGTAGAGGTCCTACTAAGCCGGGACCACCTCAATCCGACTACCCGAACCCGGCGGCACGAACGCAACCCCCCCCCCCCCGAGCGATAGGGGAGTCAGTACGGATATTGTACTGAATATGTAAAGCATAAAAGTAACATGAACATAAGAATCATGAACGGAGTCCACAACTCAACAACCAAACTGACTGTCTGAATGCATCTGTATGACTGAGAATCTGAAAGTATCAGAATAAATCTGTATACTAACAATGCCTCTGTGGGTGCATAATATGCATGCTCTTAATAATAATCATGCTCATGTATATATATAGGTAAGAGGGATAAGGAACGTTCAACCCGATCCATTATCTCATATCCCATCGGCCACTCTGCGACCATCATCATTATCATATATATTGTTGCGGAACGTGCAACCCGATCCATATATCATCATCATGGTGCACCAGCTGATCAGGTGGTAATGCGTATATAACGCCTATCCCTTTCCCCATACCCCATATGTTATACCCCGTATTTTGTACATTGGGATAATCCGAGTTAACCACGATAAGTTAAGGACAAGACTATTCCGGGATACGAGGTAGCGAATTTTGACCTCCGATATTGTTTTAAGGCATAAGTTGCTTATAATTTTATTGGATGGAAATATCAAGGAAATAAAGTTTGTCGAAAAATTTGAAACAGGATTTTGAGTCAACTTTGGAGGAGCATATCTCCATGTGTATTAAGAGTTTTAAGGTGTTTCAAAATCCTAAAATGAATTTCGACAAGTCTAGATTATAATGCAACAAACCGCTCGTCGATGGGATATCGGAGCGAGAGAATTATAAACGTTACAAACGAATCGTCGACGCAGAAACAACATTTCGGCGATACATACAAGATCGTAGCTACAAAGTGAAACCGACGTTGGCGCTTTTTTAAAGGGACAAAACCTCATTTTCTTCAGCCAAAACTGTCCAAAAACCTCCGAAAATTCAGCTCCCAAAAGCTCTCA
>NW_026713726.1:0-26761 GCF_029784015.1 Lycium ferocissimum | reverse complement strand
AAGTACTTATTTGATTGAAGATTTTCATAATCGTTATAAAGGCAATGATTTCTAATTGGAAAAGTTTTATGTTCTTAAAAGTTTTTGAAATGACAGGTTTTGATAGAGCGAATATCTGAGGGTTCGCTCGACTCTGATGAGAGTCGGGTGCCCGTCATGCCCTACCATTGTTAGGGTGTGACATCGGTGACCTCCGATTCATATTATGGAGCAATCATCATCGCTATATCTCACCTTGAAGGAACAATTATTATAAGGTGAGATCAACAACAATGAACAAAATCAAGGAAAACATGAAATAAGCTCAATAATCTCATAATAGCCTCAAAATCATAAGCTTTGGAATTTCTAGAATTAAAATCATCCTCACCATGTTCATCATAGAAGACATCTCATCTTTAGTGTCGTAAGAAGCTTTTAAGAATCATGAACTTCTAGCATTTGGAAGTAAGAAGTTTATGGAAACATATATGGAATCATAACATAGGAATCATGCCTTTTAAAAGAAAGGGACTGGCCTTAACGTACCTGATTGATCTTCTACTACTTAACTTAACGCTTATTCTTCCGAGCTCGTAAATCTACATTCAAGAGAAATTATACTACCGTTAGACTTATCGTCATATTCCTATCTCAAGTCTTTAAATCAAACTCCTTTAGAATCTGCCAAAATTCGGGCAGCATCTCTCCTGTTTATATCCCTAGCCCGAAATCATAATTTCAACAACCAACACAACAACAATAACAACAACACCAATAACATTATCCTCAACACCAAAATACTCCATAAAACATCCTATATGATGTTTATCCAATTTATCAATCAACAAATTCGTTATACGACTATTTAATAACTTTATCTCCATAATTAAACCTAAATAAATACCAATAAAGGAAGATTCATACCTTATTTCCGCTAAAACTGTAATACCTTCACTTTTCACCTTGAGTTCAGGCCAAAACTCACCGCAATATGATATTATAATCGCAACTATACGCTGTCGAAACACAATTCAGAGACTATACTTGATTCGCGTTAAAATTTAAGGTTTGGAAGTTAGGGGAAATTTCCAGAAATCTGAAGAGAATTTGGGTGTTTGGAATGAAAAATGAGGGGTAAGCCCCCTTTTATAACATTCCAGAGTCTGCCCCAACCGATATAAAAATTACTCACCTCGTTCGCATTGGGTTGTCCCCTGGCTCCTCTGCGCGTTTGCGTCGCCCCCGGGCGCGTTCGCGTAGAGTTAATCCCTACTCTGGCAGCCTATCTTAAAATGATCATAACGCTTGATCCCGATGTCCGATCGTTGCACGATTTGTTGCGTTAGAAACTAGACTTCCGGAACTTCATTTTAGGCTTTGCTTTGCTTTGCTCTAAAACTCCACATATACTAAAAGATATCTTTTCTCCAAGTTGGGCCAAAACTGCCCCTCATAATCATAAGTTAAGCACATATAACCTCATATATCTTTGGAGGTAACTCCAATGTCCACAATTGAATGACTAACACCTAGCGAATCTCAATGTACAAAACTTACGATGTGTAACAACTTGCTGGATTTGCATGTTTGAAATGCAGTAGGTTTGGTGCCTTTTGGGCTATGAACCAAACTTCGACAGATAAAATTTAACTAACAGAATTACTGGTGAAATATAAAGTTTTAATGAACCAATAATTCTTATTGTAAGTCAGACTTTATCAATCACATTTCGACTGCAGCGTAATTTCTTGTTCAACGCGTTTTGCGCCTAGGCCATGTACGTGCCTGGTTATTCATGAGAGCTCTAGAGACTAGGCCAACATCTCATAGGAGAAGCCCCACTCCACTCTCATATAGGTGAATTCATCAAGTGTACACTGCTTTAAATACACCATCCATAAGGAATATGAATTCATTAAGAGTTAATAACTCATCCTCACAATTAGTAGCAGTTCAAGCACTCTCTTTAAGTGCGCAGAGTCAATATCGACCTGTTATTACTCATATGAACCTACTTCATGGGATATTCAATCACATAAGTTGGTTTACCATCTCTATTGACAATCATATGGCCTTAACCCCATCTCTCTTGAGGTTTGAAGAATTAAATTTCTTCCCACAGGTTTAGTCAGAGAATCGGCCAAATTCATTTCTAACTTCACATAATCAATGGAAATTATTCCATCTCTCAGCAAATTGTGCTTCACGATGTCATGTCTCAATTTCATATGTCTGCTCTACGGCATGTCTCAATTTCATGTGTCTTCTCTAACAATTATAGGATTTATTCTTTGCAATAGTTATTGCCGCTTGACAATCACAATGCATAAACATAGGAGCCAACTCATCATTTATTAAAGCGATATTCGCTAAGAAATTTAGTAGCCACTCAGCCTCAGAACCAGCGAACTCCATAGCTACAAACTTTTACTCCATAGTCGATCTGGCAATGATCGTCTGCTTAGCTAATTTCCACGATATTGCACCCCCACCAAGGGTGAACACATAGCCACTAGTGGATTTTGTCTCATCTGAATTAGAGATTCAGGCTGCATCACAATACCCTTCTAAAGTAGAAGGAAATCCACTATACAGGATACCATAATTCATGGTTCCTCTCAAATATTTCATCAGTCTAATTAATGTAGATCAATGTTGTTGATTGGGATTATGAGTATATCTACTTAGTCTACACACATCATAGGCTATATCAGGCCTTGTAAAATTCATTTAATGCATCAGACTCCTAATAATCTGTGCATATTTAGACTGAGCGACTAGGTCACCATTATTCTTTTTCAATTGAGAGTTAGCATCATAAGGAGTGGCCACAGGTGTCACCTCAAAACATTCGAACTTTTTAAGAAGTCCCTCCACATAATGTTCTTGTGACAACAATATATTATCATCACTCCTCATAACTTTAACTCCCAATATCATATTTACTTCACCCAGATCTTTCATATCAAAATTAGGAGACAAAAATAATTTGATACTTTTCACAATATTTAAACTTGAAATGAGCATGTCATCAACATATAAGCATATTATCACATAATCATTGTCTACCACTTTAGTATAAACACATTTATCCACTTCAACAGAAGAAAACCCGTCTCTTATTAAGACTTGATCAAATTTCTCATGCCACTATTTAGGAGCTTGCTTAAGGCCATAAAGTGATTTCGTTAATTTACAAACTTTATTTTCTTGTCCAGAAATAATACATCCCTTAGGTTGAACAATATAAATCTCTTTTTCTAAATCACCATTTAAAAAAGTTGTTTTTGCATCTATTTGGTGGATAAAAAGCTTGTGAATTGGTGTTAAGGCAATTAAAACTCGAATAGAGGAAATTCTAGTCACTGCTGCAAATGTTTCAAAATAATCAATATTTTGCATTTGAGAAAATCCTTTTGCTACTAAACGAGCTTTATATTTATCTATAGAACCATCAGGATTAAGTTTCTTTTTGAAAATCCATTTACAACCTATAGGTTTTGCACCAAGAGGCAAATCAGTCAAAACCCATGTATTATTTTTCATGATAGAATCAATTTCAACTTTTATTGCCACTTTTAAAATTTAGCATCAGAAGAAGATATAGCTTCAAAATAATTTGATGGTTCATTATCAACAAGAAAAGTTTGAAAATCATTTCCATAAGTAAAATATTCTTTGCTATGGCTTTTGCTCCTTCTCAGTTCCTCATTAGAGGTAATCTCATTATTTCTTTCAACACGCGAATGAGCAATTTTATCAGATATTGGAAAAATATGTTTAAAAATTCAGCATTCTTTGTCTCAATTATAGTATTGCAATCAAGCACATCACTTTTCCAAACAAGATTATGCAACACTATGTTCAGCGTATCTAATAAGCATACAACTAGTAGTTTTAGAACCTATTTTCTCTTTTTAGGTTCAGGCAAAGAACTTTAGCAAGGCACCCCCACACTTTAAATATTTCAAATTAGGTTTATAACCTTTCCACAATTCATAAGGAGATTTTCCAGTTCTTCTATGAGGAATTCTATTCTGCAAGTGACATGTAGATAAAATAAGCCTCACCCACAAATTATTAGGTGCATTAGAACTGACTAACATGGAGTTCATCATTTCTTTCAATGTTCTATTATCCTTTCAGCTACTCCATTAGACTCACGAGAATAAGGCAGAGTTATTTCATGAATAATACCTGCTTTTTCACAAAAAATATTTAAGGATAAATAATCTCCACCTCTGTCAGATCTAGTTCTCTTGATTTTTCTACTAAGTTGATTTTCAACCTTAGTTTTATACGAAATAAAGGCATCAAAAGCATCATCTTTATTTCTAAGTAAATACAACTTGGCAAATCTAGAAAAATCATCAATGAAAGTCACATAATATCTTTTACCACTTGTAGTCATAGTCTGCTTTAAATCGCCTAAATTTGTGTGAATCAAAGCTAATAATTCAGTTTCTCTACTTACTGAAAAACATGACTTTTTAATAATTTTAGGTTCAGTACATATTTGACACTTGTCAAAATTATTTGAGTCTAAACGAGATATTAAACCCAACGACTGCATTTTCTTTATATATGTGGTATTAACATGTCCTAATCTAGCATGCCACAAAGATATAAATTCAACCATATAAGCAGAAGTAGATGAATTTTTACTGATATCATCAGAAACATTAAGCACAAATAGGTCATGGTTACAACTTACAAGATCCTTTGCCCACCAAAATATTATTTTTGGTCAACACAACCTCATTTTCTACAAAAGAAACCTTCATCCCAATTTTTCCTAATAATCCCACAGAAATCAAGTTGGTTCAGATATTAGGAACATGCAACACATCACTCAATGCTAGGATTTTACCAGATGTGAGTTTGAGAAGAACTTTTCCATTGCCAAGAACTTAAGTTGTCTTTGAGTCACCAAGATAAACAATTTCTTCTCCTTCCTCATATTGGGTGTATGACACAAAATCATTTTCGATTACAAAAATGTGCCTAGTAGCAGCAGAGTCTATCACCCAGTTTCTCACATTGGCCTCAATATTTATTTCTAAAATGTCCGCAATAATTATATCATCCGCTTCAATCAAATTTTTTTTGGCTTAACGGGATTGTCATTTCTCCCAAATATTCTCTTGCATTGAGGTGTATTTTTCATAAAGATTTTATTATTGGCTTTGGTCTTGTAACCATGTATATATACATACTTGTATCATTGTCTTACTAAGTTGTGGATACATCATTGCATCTGCAACACCATGGAAATCTGGCAGGATGATAGGAACAGTAGTAGCTATAACAACTAACATCGGTACTATCAATAATTTCACAAGTGATATTTTTGCCATAATTTCTTAGATTGTTGGGAAACCGAGGTAAAATCACAAATAATAATAAATATTATTTATATAGCAAAGTAAAATAATAGCACTTGAAAAATAAATATTACTACAATAATATTTGCAAGTTACGTTCATACTTTTGCTGAAATTTGGGTCTAATGTGACTGAGCTTTTCTCCCAATGTACTTGGAGTTACGAGGTGATCCACCCACCAAAATGAAGGTCTACGAGTCTAGTTTCCAATGCATTAAACCGTTCATGATGCGATGTCAAAGTAGAGAGATATTTGCATTTTTGCGAGACTACACAAGCAGCCCCTTTTTGGGACCCACTTAGGCGGTGGCCGACTTACCTTGTCTTAAAAATGATTTGGACGACCATTCTTGCTCATTTTCGACCCAAACTTCGTCCCTACACTCCTCCTAACCCTCTTAAATAGATTCCAAAGGTTCAAGGGTGATTCCATGAATATTACACCATATTTCAACATCAAAAGCTAGCTTTAGTGAAGAACAACACTTCTATGGTGTTGTGGTGACTTTGAGGGTTGGGGTAAACTAAGAGGAGCTTGAATTGAAGGTTGTGGCTTTTGTATAAGGTAATTATATTACTCTCCTAGTTTTTCTTAAGCTTTTACAGGTGTTGGATAAGTTGTTTGGATAATAAAAAGTACAAGATAACTTGTGGAAGTTGATTGTTGCGCTAGTTGTGTTGTTGGGCTATTGGGGGCTAGAATGATGTTAAAAATGGTTAGTTCAAGTTACATATGTATTCTTGGTGTTGCTATGATTATGGTAAGGTAAAGAATTCAGGGAAGGTGCTACCGAATTTTTGCTAAAATGAGCTACTTGCTTGATATGCAGCTAGTTGACTTAGAGTTAAACTTGATATTGAGATTTTGTCATTACCCTTTTGTTGGACTGTTTTGAGGTTATAAATTTAACTTCTTGTGGCTGGAAATTAAAGGAATTAACTTGGTTATGCTATGAGTTATGCTTTTCCATAAGTTGGTTGTGAAGATAAAATGTAACGACCTGTTTGGTCGTTATAGTATTTTCGGTACTTTTGACCTTCCCCAAGCTTGTTTAGCTCACATTTGACCCGAGGGGACCATTGACATGCTTCGAGGTGTTTGGATATGATTTGGGTGACTTGCTGGCAAGTTTGGACTTAAAGCAAACAAGAGTTGACTTTTGGGTAAACGAATCTTTTTCGGGAATTCATCAATTCCGAGAGGTCCGGATGGTCTTTTAGAACTTGTATGTATACTTGGTTTGGTTCCCAATGCACTCGGGTGCATTTTGAGACTTAGGTTGGGAAGTTGGATTTGAGGTATCAAGGGTTAACTCGGTCAACAAGACCTCTGTCGAGAATTCCGAGGCCACGAGTGCGTTCGTAGCATATTTTTATGTGTGTCTGCAAATGTGATATGTAAGCAGATGGCCTCGGGTGATAGTCAGGATTTTGGGTTGAAATTCTGATTTTTGGGGAGTTTTCTGGTTCTGGTGCCCCACTATAGCAAAGACAAGTACTGCGTGGTTACGGCACCGCTATAGCGGTGGCCATGCCGCAGAAGCAGCTAGTGCATTGTTTGGATGACCGCTGCAGCGGTCTGATGGATCGTCGAAGCGAGACCGCCGCAGCAGTCTCGTTGTCGCAGGAGCGGTATCGGGCAGACAGATTCATTAAATGAGTATTAAAAGCCCTAAGTCCCTCATTCATTATTATTTCGACTTTAGAGTTATTGGGTGCATTTCAAGGTGATTCTTGGGGGAAAATCTTTGTGGTAAATCCTTCTATCTTCTTTGCTATTCCATTTTTCTATAATCACCTTAGGATTCTATTATCATGCTAGTTCACTAAGAGTTTAAGCTAAAAAGAGGGTTCAATGAGTTCTTCTTTCTAGGGTTTGTAATCTTGATTTATTGATTGGGTTAGCTTCATTAAGCATGGAATTGATGACTAGAATCTATTATTGCATGATTTCTTCCTAATTAATGGCTTAATTATGGAATTGAAAGTTAGGGTTTATACCCAAATTTGGGGGTTTTGCCTAGAAACCGAATTTAAGTAAATTTTTGTTTCTTCTAGTTTGTAATTGATGGGAATTGATCACCTAGAGCCTTAATTTCATGTTGAGGCCTATAGATTCCTAATTTCTTACTTCTAGTTCATAGAACCCATTCCATAGGTTAGGGATTTGGGTCTTGAATATAAGTAGGGTTTGAATGATGTTCTTCGTGATTCTAATTTCATGATTCGGATATGTTTAGACTTTCATTATCTCGAGGCTCAAAGGAAGGGAAAGACCAAGGTTTAATTGTTGGAGACCTTGTTGTTCGGCTTTCCAGGTAGGTTATGGTTTACTTTATGGTGAGACTTCGATTAGTAAAGCGTATGTTTAGATGATATTGTCGGAGAATGCATGTAAGCCTTCGGGTATGAAGTTGGGTTGGATATTATCTTAGGTTGGGCCTTGTTGTAGGACTTAAGGGCTAGCCACCCCGTTGTGTTGTTAACTTATTTTGATCTATTTACTTGTGGCACGTTGCCACGTTGATGACATCGGGTTATTTGTGATTAGCGATATATCATGGCTATGATATTGTGGTATCTTTACTTGATTGATATTGAGATGAGAATAGTGATTTCATTGTGGCTTACTGTGTAGCCTTATCATTGATATTACTTGTGTGCATGGGAGGTACTGTTGAGAGTTGTGATTCCATTATGGCTTATTGTGTAGCCTTGCTATTGATATTATTGGTGTGCCCATGTGTGGTACTATTAAGATTGATTTGATTATTGACAATGAACCCATACACTGCACGCATTCTCATCCTTCATGATATACTGTTGATACATTGATGATATACAAGGAAACACTGTTATGAGCTGGGCTCAGTTGGATGAGAGTGACGTGAGGACCGATGTCCGATGTTTATCCCGGAATAGATGTATTAGTGCTGGTAGCGATTGCCGAGGTCTTTTCCAGAATCGTGAAGATTGGTACATGGACTTCACAGGTCCCTCATGGGTTATGCTTCCGAGATGTGATGTTCCATCATCGGAGTACATGTGTATCGGTGCATATGCATTGCATTCATAGTTTATACATTATTGCATTGCATTGTACCTTTGGCTTCTTTTGATTTTCTTGTGATATAGTTGTGATATACGGATTCAGATTGGACGTACTGAGACTTGGCATAGTTGGGCTTAGATGCTATAACATAGGTGATGACTTGTTGTGATACTATTATGATGTACTGGTTCGGATTGATTATACTGAGACTTGGCACAGTTGGGTTTAGATGCTATAACATATGAAATGACTTGTTCTGTGGATACGGATTCGTGTTGACTTGTACTTATTGGTTTATGTATTTATCTTGCTTTGTTATCTTTATATACATTAGCTAGTCTTAGTCGGCCTATGATACCTACCAGTACTTGTTATTTTTACTGGCCTGTACTTGCTGCATTCTTTTATGAATACAGAGTACCAGGTGAGATCGACTTCTACTCCTCGCGGCTGATATTTGAGGATTGTTGATTCGAGTCCTTCAGGGTGAACATGAAGACATTCTCTGCCCGAAGACTCTTCCTTCCATTATGTCTTTATTTCCATTCTGAGGCATAATCTTTGGGACTACTTATGTATACTTATGATTCAGACATGTAGTATTTAGTTAGATGCTCTTGTATGACCAGACTAGATACTGGGGTGGTTTTTTATGTACTTCCGCACTTATTATATATTCATATGTCAGACTTACGTTACTTTATCTTCTTTCACTATTTATACTGTGTTTGTGAATGCTGGGTTAAGGGTTCGCCTACCAAGGTGGGATAGGTAGGTGCCCGCGCGACTTTGTGAAATTAGGTCGTGACAAGTTGGTATCAGAGCCCTAGGTTACCCGGTCTATAATACAAGACCGTGTCTAGTAGAGTCTCGTGGATCGGTACGATAAGCTCTGTACTTATCTACAAGAGGTTACAGGACATTTAGGAAACTTCCAATTCTTTCATTCTCTCGTGCGACTTCATTCAAATTCGTATCTAGTCGATTCCAATTGGTATCTAGACTTTCTTATTTTGATCACCTACGGAGGGTGGAAACTCGTCCTTAATTCTTATGCGAATGGTTGAGCTATGACGTGTTGTGGTATGGTACGAGATGTGTTATTCTGATTCGGACGTGTGATCAAGTTCAGTCTCTAGTTATGGCCTAAGGATTCGATTGTGTGGAGTCGCAATTAGACTCGGTTGTTTTATGGAGCCGCGATTAGACTCATTTATTGTGAGATTGTGAGAAATAGAAAAGTTAGTTCAGATGGTTACAGGGTCTCCATGTTTCAGCGTTGGGTTGCTCGGAAGTGACAAAGTGCCTTGATGGCTTGACAATAGGGTTTGCTTGATGATATGATCAGTTTGAGAAAATTTTAGCTTTGTCAAGGCTTTATGATGGTGTGTGTGACACTGGTGTACCAATGGCGGGTCGATAATTCTACAGCGGTAGAGTATTAGACGTCAGTATGTGAGCACAAGTGTAAGTTCAGTAATGACCATCGAATTGGGCAAACGTATTGTGACCGCGTGTAATAAAGAAAAGAAATTGACAATAAGGACATGAAGAAAGACTTTTGTGGAAAGCGTGTAGCGAAGTGAGACTTCATAGAATATCTTAGACATGAGTACTTTATGAGATTGGGAAGGGAAAAATTAGTATCTGACATGGCTGTCGGGATAAGGTTGCGACTGGTATCTGACATGGTTATTCTTGATATAAGCTTGCTAATGTTAAAGGACTACTCTGTTATTAAGTGAATGCTATGGGCATATCGTTTTATCCATAAATTGACTGGATTGTAGACTTCTGAGGAGTTAGTAATCGACTGATGGAAATGACTTCAAATATGGGCGTATGCGATGAGTTAATAACTTGAGGAGTTACTGGTTGTTTCACTTATATTTGAGGAGAAATATTGATATCGTTTTGTTGTTCGTTTGGCTTAGAGGGATGATTAGTTTAGAGGATCGAGTGGATTTGAGTGGTTATTGGTTGATAGTGATAAACGTGAATTGAAATGGCATATGGGTACTTGAGTCGTGTTTAGACTGCGGGGACATTATAACAGGATGTACAGTAAGGGTGGTGACCGATGAGGTTGATTGGTGTGTTCGAGGTTAAGGGTAGAAAGAAAATCGTGGAAACAAGAGTTAGTGATGTGAGAGCTTGGTTGCGATTGTACAGTGTAGAGGGGGCTTGAGAGTTTATGGATAAGTTGGTAGGTTTGGTTATTTCATAGACTAACAGAGGTCAGTGGTGGACTGAGGTTGGGAACCTTGTATTCATGGTGTAAAATTGTCTAGATCCCGCTACTAGTGGTGTTATTACTTGAGTTATGTGGTGTTAGAAGAGGGATTGGCGTGCGAGTGCTTAGGGGTGTTCAGATTCGATAATTGAGGTAAGAGGTGATTCTTCGAGGACTAGTAACGTTAAGGATTTGAGTAAAGGATTAGCGAACATGGATACTTGAAATGGTAGATCAATGATGGGTTAACTGAGTTAAGTTCGGGATAACATTTTGGAGATTGAGTAAGACAATTCGGGCAAGGACGATTCAGTTGGATACATGAGGATATTGGTAAGACTGTTACGCTATACGCTGGATTTAGAGAGTGTTCAATTTAGAGTTGTAAGCGTTAAGAAAAATCTAATGTGCAGAGTGTGTGGTATGATCCTATCTCCAGGATTGATTCGGCTAGCTTGCAAAACTTATGATTATGCAGTGTTCGATTGAGGGAATTCGAGGATTGATTATAGTATCGATGGCGGTATATGTGAATTGACAGAAATTGCGGAATTGAAGAGTCAAGAAGAGGTATAATTGATTGAGAGTCGGCAAGAATGAGGTACATCTTGGGATTAATTGAGTCTATTAAGATTGTGGCATCATTTTCTTGCATATTCAGATGAGGTGTGATTGTTGCGTGAGATTAAGGAAGGATATGTTGAGATTTATAAGAAGTGGCTTAGTGGTACACCGTTAGAAAAGTCCGAAACATTCTACAGTGGATGAGTTAGGGTGTTTAAAGAGAAAGGATTTGTGGAATTTCTATCATGTGAGGCTAGAGTTATATTTTCGGGGTGGGACCCCACTCGTGGTAATATAGTATGATTGCAAGTCATATTGACTAGACAGTTTGGGTAAGCGCTTTTGGTTATTAAAGACTTGGGGGTAGTTGTTACACCTCGAACATTTCATGTCGTTGTGCTGTGAATAGACTAACGCAAGCTTAAGGTGAACATGAAGTCCATATGACCTTAAGGAGGGCCATTGGCAGCTTTAAAGTGTATACGACAAGATTTCAAAGTTATATGAATCGGTGGAAATAAGTTCGTCGAAGGAAGTAAAGTATAAGTTGTGTTTGGGAAGGTTTCGCAATTACCGAGCTAATGATTATTCATTAATGTCTTGAGGAGGAGCTATAGGGCTCCTTAGAAGGTTAATGAAGTGTTACACAAGTGCCAAGAAGGTTCCATAAGGATTTGAGATCGAACGAATCAACGAGAATAATTTCGAAAAAGTTGAGTTATACGACCACTTATACGGTCCGTATAAATTTATATGGTCCATATAACCTTTCCAGAGAAGTCCAATCCCTGGTGGTATTATACCGTCACTTATACGGACCATATAAGTGTCCGTATAACTCAATCGGGTCACTTTTTACAGATTTTTCTCTTTCTATATATATATGACCCATGATCATTTAATTCATTTCCCACATTCTCCACAACCCTTGAAAGCTCTAGAACATTCCCCACACCATATCCACACAAATCCAAGAGAAATCTAGGATTAGTTACCAAGAATCAAGCGAATCAAGTGAAGGAAGGCTCACTAGGGTTTGTGGAAGTCAAGATTCCCTTTGGTATTGAAGTTACGGTCTCTCTCAAGTGAAGTATATCCATCCAAAGTTCATCCTTACATGATCAAAGGTGAGTTTTACATATATTTCATGTTATTAAGAGTATGTGGTTGTTGAATAACTTGAACAAAGGGAGGAAGAAGAATATAAAGCTTAAATATGGATTTAATATTATTCTTGAGTAGTTGCTTGACCTGAGTCATAATTTTGTTACACCACGAAAAAATTTCATGTCATCATGTGGTAGGTAGACTAACGCATGGTAAGATGTATGCGATGTCCCTACAAGTAAGGAAGGTTACTTAACGAATCTAATTAAGATTCCAAAGACGTTCGAGGCAAGAGAAGAAAGTTCGTTGAAGAATGTAAGGTATAAGTCATGTTTGGAAAGGGGTTTGCAAAGTACCGAGCAAATGTTGATTTAATAACGTCGTAAGGAGAAGTTATAACGCTCCTTAGATTGTTAATAAAGTGTTAAACAAGTGCTAAGAAGGTTCCATAAGGATTGAAGATCAAACGAAACGACGGAAGTAATTTCAGAAATGGAGATTTCCCTGATGGTGAAATATGGACACTTATACGGACCGTATAAGGGTCCGTATAAGTCTCGACGGGCTGAATAATTTCCAAGTATAAATACATGCTCCCACCTCTAATTTTTCATTCTTCTCACTTCTCCACTTCTCTTAAGACCTCTAGAAGATTCTACATATTTCACTAGCATAAATCCAAGGCAATTCAAGGATCAACATCATTAATCCAAGGACATCATTAATCCAAGGAAATCAAGTGCAAGGAAGCTCTTTGGGGTTGCTAGAAGTCAAGAATTTCTTTGGAAGAGGAACTAGGGTTTTCTCCAAGTGAAGTGTCTTCATCCAAAACCCGTTCCTACACAATCAAAGGTGAGTTTTATGATCATTTCATGTTATTTTGAATATTAAATGGTTGAAAGACTTAGATTATGGAAGGAGGTAGAATATGGAGCTCAATTATGAAAGAATGGTGTTTTTGAATAATAGTTTGGCATGAATCATGACTCTTGAAATATTATGAGTTTAATCTTGCTATAAATGGTATTAAGAATATCGGAGAAGCATTATATGAGGATGAATGTGGTGTTGTATTATGGCTATGGTCATGAATGACTTTGAGAGGGAATTTTAGAAATTGGATAATGTTGAACTTGTCAAATTATGGATTATGATATTATGAATGTTGTTATTGATGGTTGGGAGCTGTTATATCATATGGAGGAAGTTGTAAAAACAAAGGAAATGCTGCCCAATTTTCGTTAGCTTTAGTTTAAGCTTAAGTATAGTTCCGATTATCTAATCTTAGTACGAATTCTCTTGAATGTAGAATCGTGAACATTGGAGGAAAGCGCTTAATTGATAAAGTTAGAGCGACATCAAGGTATGTGAGGCTAGTCCCTTCTTTTCTAAGGCATGATTCCTATGACATGATTCCCTTTATCTTTCCATGACCTTCTTACATTCCGGAAACTATGAGTCTATGTTTATAAAGAGCTTCTCATGAGATAAAGATAAGAGATATGTTATGAATATGATAATGATGATGAGTCTATGTCTAAAGATTCTAAAGCTAATGATTCCTTGACGTTATTCATTGTTGTTCCACTCACCTTATAACGCTAGTTCCTTCAAGGTGAGGTATGATGAGTATGACTACTCTATAATAGAATCGGGGGTTCTCGACCTTACGTCACCCCGATAGAGTTATAGCTTATGCTTGAGTTTTTATGCATGCTTTATGATAAGTATATGATGATGAGATTACACCGTGCCTATATGGCCGGGCAGACACCGCTAAGGCGGGTGGCATATACACCATGTCTAGAGGGCATGGGCAGACACCACTAGTGGGCGGCATGAGATGTTACCCCGGACGCGGGAGGCCTGGACGCGGGCTAATGATGATCACACCGTACCTATATGGTCGGGCGGCTTATATATGCATACTTAATATGATGATGTTTATGATGTAAGTTAGCATGCATTATTCCGTCTTAAGTGACATTCAGCTACAGGTTGTTTCCTTACTTGATGTTTCCTTATCTCTTCGATATGTTATTATTGTTCATGCCTTACATACTCAGTACAATGTTCGTCCTAATGTCCTTTCTTTTTGGACGCTGTGTTTATGCCCACAAGTAGACAGGAAGGTGGCCCAGATTCCTAGGAGCTACTCAGCAGGTTTACAGGAGCACTCCTTTATTCCGGAGGTGCCATTTTTGAGATATTATTTTGTGTATACATTTGGGCACGACGGGGTCCTGTCCCGTCCTTATGTCTAGCACTCTAGTAGAGGCTCGTAGATACGTATGTGTGGGTAGTAGATGTCCCATGATGGCTACATTATATATTCTTGTATATCATTTTTGCAGCCGTGAGGGCCTATGTATATTTATATACTGCTTTGAAGAGTATACATGTTCAGGTGGGGTATGAAGAATAGCATAATGAGTGGTGCTCGGTAGTCAGCTCCAGATACCCGTCATAGCCCCCTAGTCGGGTCGTGACAAATTCTTAGTATGTTATGAGTATAATTTTGTTGTGGATGATACTAATGACGTTAAGAAAGTATTATATGTGAACGAATATGGTGTTGTGTTGTAGTTATGGTTATGAATGACTTTGAAAAGGAGTTTTGAGGATTGAACAATATTTAACTTGAAAAAGTCTATTGATTATGGTATTGTGGGTGTTGCTATTGATGTTTGGGGGTTGTTTATTATATGGAGAAAGTTGTTGAAACAAAGGAAATGCTGCATAATTTTCGTTAACTCTTAGTCGCTTTAGTTTAGACTTAAGCATGTTTTAAATGATCTAATTTAGTACGAATTCTCTTGAATATAGTGTTGTGAGCTTGGAAGGAGAACGTTTAGTCGTTAAGAAGACGTCAAGGTATGTTAAGGCTAGTCCCTTTCTTTCAGAGTCATGACTCCTATATTATGATTTCCTCTCTATATATCCATGACCTTCTTACATCCCAAAAGTTGAAAGTTAAAGATTCTTAAGAGCTTCTTATGAGAAAGAGACAAGATGTGTTCTATGATAATAATGATGATGATGATTTTATTTCTAGAGATTCCAAAGCTTATGAATTGATGCTATTATGAGTTTAATGATCTTATTTCATAATTTCCTTGATGTTATTCATTGTTGGCCATCTCACCTCATGATACTAGTTCCTTCAAGGTGAGACCTAGCGATGATGTTTGATCCATAATATAATCGGAGGTCACCGACCTTACGTCACTTTGATATGGTTGTAGCTTTAATTGGGCTCCCATGCATGCTTATTTTTATGTATGATTACACCGTGCCTAGTTGGCCGGGCAGACACCACTACGATGGGCGTAGTGGGCGGCTATGATGATGATTACACCGTGCCTAGTTGGCAGGGCAGTCACCACTAGTGGGTGGCATGAGATGATTACCCCGGACGCGGGAGGCCTGGACGTGGGCTAATGATGATAGATGACTCAGACAGTTTACTTATGTACATATATATGTGATATGATTCTGTTTTAAGAGTAAGAGTTAGCATGCATGATTCCGCCTTAAAAGGCAATCAGTTATAGTTTATAGGTTATCTCTTCATCTTATTTCTTTACTATGTTATTATACATGCCTTACATACTCAGTACATTGTTTGTACTGACGTCCTTTCTTTTATGGATGATGCATTCATGCCCACAGGTAGACAGGGAGACGGCACACACACCTAGGAGCTTTATCAACAGACATTCAGGAGCACTCCACTACTTCGGAGTTGCCGCTTATTGGTATATTCTTTTGTGTACATATTAGGGGCATGGCGGGGTCTTTTCCCATCCTTGTATATTCAGTACTCTAGTTAGAGGCTCGTAAATACATATGTGTGGGTAGTAGATGTCTCATAATCTTCTTAGTGTGTATCATGTATATCATTTTGTAGCCTCGTGGGCTTGTACATATATGCATACTTTGAGGAGTAATTGAAGATCGTTTTATAGTAAGTTTTGCTTGAGAATTGTGTCGATCAAAGTTGAGTATGAAGACGAGCATGATGAGTGGTGCTCGATAGGTTAGCTCCGGGTACCCATCATAGCCCTTTAGCTGGGTCGTGACAGTAGTTGCATGAGATTTAGGGTGGCAGTGTAAGATTGGATAATTTCAGGAAATTAATGGGCATATCGAGGTGATACAATGAGAGGTTCTATGGTTAAATGATTATCATATGAGGCTTTAGGTTTAGCGTCGAAAAGTTCTGGGTCGTATCGGATTTGCGTGTCGGGTAAAGGTTGAGAAGCATGAAGATTGAAATCGTAAGGTATAGCGCTTCGGTACTACGTTGATAACTTGGATAGGATTCAACATGTGGAGTCTAGGGTGACAGACAGGATTTGTTATGCGTGGTATGACTGTGATTGGTTCCGGAATTCGGAGACAGTTCTAATGACTATTGGTGATATTCGAGAGTTGTGCATTCATTTAGGGTCAGCATGGTTCGAGTTAAGCTTAAAGGTCTATGGTTATACTTCTAAGAAGATATTTAGGGATTCGATGCGTTTCAGCTCAGATTTGAGGAATGACAGATTTACTGAGCTTTGTCAGGGATTTCTAGTGAATTTGATGATATTTTCTGAGAACAGTTACTTTGATAGAACAATGGTTTTTAATGAGCTTAGTGCATATTTGAGGAGGAACTGTTGTACGATAGGCTTTATAGTGACCAGTTGGGTTCCGACGGACTTTGCCCGGCAAGATATTCAGTGGTATGGTTCCGATATGGTGATGTGAAGGTTTGGAAGACTTGAAACTAGCCAAGTTGGTTGTCGGTAGGATCAATTTTGATGGAATTACGTAGAGTTGCTCCGATAAATCAAGAATTCTGTTCTGGCAAGAGTAAGTCATGGTTTCGGGCTTGTGCTTATGCATTTAAAAGAGGTCGTGGTTCGAAGAACGGCTTTAGATAGGTGAAAGAAAGGTTAGCAGAATCATAATATTTTACCGATTCAGAATGGGCTATGATTGTGACCATGTTTCAAGGATTACGTTGGTTTGGGAAATGTTTGTGGGGCCTATTGATAGCGTTCAGAGTTGCAGTTTTATCAAATTAGTGAATTCGAGCAAAAGCAATTTGTTTATTCGAGGATCAATTGTGAGGGAAATTTGAATACTGAAATATGAGAATTGGAGCTTAAGCTAAGTTTAGAGAGTTATGACTGGTAGAGTGAGTGAGCAGGTTCTTCTGAAGGTTATACCCATGTAGGGTGTCATGCGATTTGGGAAGAAGGGCAAGTGAGCCCGAGGTGTATTGGCCTATTTGAGACTATCTGTTGTATTGGCCCTATGTTTTATGAGTTAATTTTTCACCAAGCCGGTCAGATGTTCATCTGGTCTCTCATGTTTCTACGTTGAAGAAGTGCCATTCTGATGGTTCCTATATCATTCGTTGGGATTCAATTTTGTTCGAAGAGAATCTTTCCTATTAGGAGAAGCCCGTTATGTGTTCGAAATATCCCCAGTTGTTGTGAGCTCAGGCATCCTTCCCCGTTCTCTTCCTTGCGATGATTTAATTAGTATCTGATGTAACGACCCGTTTGGTCGTTATAGTCTTTTCAGTAACTTTGAGCTTCCCCGAGATTGTTTAGCTCACATTCGATCCCAGGGCACCTTTGACACGCTTCTTGAGGTGTTTGGATATGATTTGGGTGACATGTTGCCAAATTTCGGCTTAAAGCGAAAAAGAGTTGACTTTTGGGTAAACGGACCTTTTTAGAGAATCCGTCGATTCTGAGAGGTCCGGATGGTCTTTTAGAACTTGTACGTATACTTGGTTCGGTTCCCAATGCACCCAGGTGCATTTTGGGACTTGGGTTTTGGGAAGTTGGATTTGAGATATCGGGGGTTGACTGGGTCAACGAGACCTCCGTCGGGAATTCCGAGGCTACGTTCCTAGAATGTTTTTATGTGTGTCTGCATATGTGGTATGTGACCAGATGGCCTTGGGAGATAGTTGGGATTTTGGGTTGAGATTGTGATTTTTGGAGAGTTTTCTAGTTCTGGTGCCCCGCTATAGCGATACTAGTACCGTAGCAGCGGCACCGCTATAGCGGTGGCCATGCCGCAGAAGTAGCTAGTGCATTGTTTGGATGACCGCCACAGCGGTCTGAGGGATCGTCGAAGCGGGACCACCGCAGTGGTCTCGTTGTTGCAGGAGCGGTATCGGGCAGACAGATTCATTAAATGAGTATTAAAAGCCCTAAGTCCCTGATTCATTATTATTTCGACTTTAGAGTTATTGGGAGCATTTCAAGGTGATTCTTGGGAGAAAATCTTTGTGGTAAATCCTTCTATCTTGTTTGCTATTCCATTCTGCCATAATTACCTTTGGATTCCATTATCATGCTAGTTCACTAAGAGTTTAAGGATTAAAAGAGGATTCAATGAGTTCTTCTTTCTAGGCTTTGTAATCTTGATTTATTGATTGGTTTAGCTTCATTAAGCATGAAATTGATGACTAGAATCTATTATTGCATGATTTCTTCCTAATTAGTGGCTAAATTATGGAATTGGAAGTAAGGGTTTATACCCAAATTTGAGAGTTAAGGGTTTATACCCAAATTTGAGAGTTTTGCCTAGAATCTTAATTTAAGAAAATTATTGTTTCTTCTAGCTTGTAATTGATGGGAATTGATCACCTAGAGCCCTAGTTTCATGTTGAGGCCTATAGATTCCTAATTTCGTCTTTCTAGTTCATAGAACTCATATAGGTTGGGGATTTGGGTCTTGAATAGAAGTAAGGTTTGAATGAGGTTCTTCTTTATTCTAATTTCATGATTCAGAGATGTTTAGACTTCCATTATCTCGAGTCTCAAAGGAAGGGAAAGACTAAGGTTTGATTGTTGGAGACCTTGCTGTTCGGCTCTCCAGATAGGTTATGGTTTACCTTATGATGAGACTTCGATTAGCGAAGCGTATGTTTAGATGATATTGTCGGAGATTGCATGTAAGCCTTCGGGTATGAAGTTGGATTGGATATTGTCTTAGGTTGGGCCTTGTTGTATGACTTGAGGGCTAGCCACCCACTTGTGTTGTTGACTTATTTTTATATATTTACTTGTGGCTCGTTGCCACGTTGATGTTATTGGGTTATTTGTGATTAGCTATATATCATGGCTATGATATTGCAGTAACTTTACTTGATTGATATTGAGATAAGAATAGTGATTCCATTGTGGTTTATTATGTAGCCTTATCATTGATATTACTTATGTGCATGGGAGGTACTGTTGAGAGTTGTGATTCCATTATGGCTTATTGTGTAGCCTTGCTATTAATATTGTTGGTGTTCCCATGTGTGGTACTATTGCAATTGATTTGATTATTGACATTGAACTCATACATTGCACGCATTCTCATCCTTCATGATATACTATTAATAAATGGATAATATACAAGGAAACACTGTTATGAGCTGGGCTCAGTTGGATGAGAGTGACGTGAGGTCTGATGTCCGATATTTATCCCGGAATAGATGTATGAGTGCTGGTAGCGATTGTCGAGGTCTTTACCAGAATCGTGAGGATTGGTACATGGACTTCGCGAGTCCCCCATAGGTTGTGCTGCCGAGATGTGATGTTCCATCATCGGAGTACATGTATATCGGTGCATATGCATTGCATCCATATTTCATACATTATTGCATCGCATTGTACCTTTGGCTTCTTTTGATATTCTTGTGATATAGTTGTGATATACGGATTTGGATTGGATATACTTAGACTTGGCACAGTTGGGCTTAGATGCTATAACATAGGTGATGACTTGTTATGATACTATTGTGATGTACTGGTTCGGATTGATTATACTGAGACTTGACACGGTTAGGTTTAGATGCTATAACATAGGAGATGGCTTGTTCTGTGGATACGGATTCGGGTTGACTTGTACTTGTTGGTTTATGTGTTTATCCTGCTTTATTATCTTTATAAACGTTAGCTAGTCTTAGTCGGCCTATGATACCTACCATTACTTGTTATTTGTACTGACCTGCACTTGCTGCATTTTTTTATGAATGCAGAGTACCAGCTGAGATCGACTTCTACTCCTTGTGGCTGGTATTCAAGGAGTGCTTATTCGAGTCCTTCAGGGTGAGCATGAAGACGTTCGTTGCCTGAAGACTCTTCCTTCCATTATGTCTTTATTTCCATTCTGAGACATTATCTTTGGGACTACTTATGTATACTTATGATTCATACTTTTAGTATTTAGTTAGATGCTCTTGTATGACCAGACTAGATACTGGGGTGGTTTTTGATTAACTTTCGCACTTATTATATATGCATATGTTAGACTTACATTACTTTATCTTCTTCAGCTATTTATACTGTGTTTGTGATTGTTGGGTTAAGGGTTCGCCTACCGAGGTGGGATAGGTAGGCGCCCGCGCGACTTTGTGAAATTGGGTCGTGACATGAATGTAAGTTAAAGGAGGAAATGGCCACATAACGTTGGAATTTGTTTAGCTTGATGTTCTCTCTTGTTGGAGCTATTTTTGTTTTTAAGGATGGATATAAAGTTGGAAATTATATAAAATTTCTTGTTATCATATTGGTTGTGTTGTTATATTAAAGTTAGATAAAGAAAGGGGTCCACTGGTAAGAAGGGTTCAATCCGAGCTCACCGCTTGTCGTGATGATTAGTAGATTCGTTGGTAACACTTGTGTACCTGGTTTTTTGTGTAGAATAAGGCGACTAACGGACTGCTTGGATTGGAATTGTTGAAGCAAGAGTTCAAAGGGATGTTAAGGCACATTCTTTCTTTCTTTTGGCATGACTCCAACGTACGACATGAAAGCGAACGATATTCATAAAAGACTCGATTCTCACTAGTTGTAGAAGCGTACATTCTTTGCCCTCTATGGATAATGAATAGAATATGATATTTCTCTTGAACTCTCCATGAATCATTGTTGTTAGTATTTTCTGATTCTTATAAACATTGTATGATTGACGAAGTATCTCACATAATATATTCGGAGGTATATCGACCTTACGTCACTCCGATGACGTTGTAGTATCTTTCATGGTTCCGATTGTTATGTCCCGTGTTTTTGCATAACTGGAAATTATGAAAATGATTAAGACTTGTATGTTACAAGGCAACAATGTGATTTTTAGTTAATATGTTATGTTGTTTTATGGAAAATTATTGGTGCAAGATGTCGGAGAAGGCCGAGGGCAAATTTGGAATTTTGGAAATTAGTTTCGGAAATTACAAAACGAGCGTTTAATGAATTGGGCCAAGAAAAAATTGAACAAATTGAGGCCCAAGTTCAAGGGGGTGGCCGGCCATAAGGCTAGGCCCAAGCCTCATTTTAATTGGTCATGTGATTATCACATGACCTTAAATGAGATGAATATATGTCCATGCCTTCTATAGAATGTTCAAGAAAAATCAAAATCAAAAAATTGAAGACCAGCCCCTTTCGGCCGAACCATAGAAAAAAAAAAAGAAAATTTTTCTTGCCTTGTTTCCAATCCTAAAATCTTGTCTTTCTTGTATTCGTAGTAAGTTCAAGACGCCCTCCGACGTGATATAATTGGTTTGGCGTAAGAGCGACGTTTGCGGCAAATTGGAATTTCAAGAAAAGGTAAGAATTTTGCCATTTTTGTGTTATGGAATTTGTATGAACATTATAAGGATTGAGAATAGACGAGAATTCCGTCGTTTTGGAGTGTGTGTGTGCAACCGTGCGTGTGTGTGTGTGTGTGTGTGAAGTGGCCGTGAGCCATGGTTATGGTAAAGGAGATGATTTATGTTTTATTTAGCTTGTGGACTGCGTCGTTGTGACATTTATAACTCAAATGAATGTTTAACGAGTTAAGTTGGCATTTAAGTTGGTTATATGTTGGTGTGAAGAATTATGGAATTTTCATGTGATTTTTATATAAGTATAGAAATGAGGTTCCAAATGTGAATTATGATTGTTGTTAATAAGTATAAGAGGAAAACAATGCGAATTGGAAGCTTTGTTGTGTTTATGGAAGAGTCGGATAGAATATGGAAATTGGCGGAAAGCTTGAATTTGTGAATATCGTTTGGTACGTTATTGGAATATGTTTGAATAATATTAAATTAGTTAATGAATATGATAAGGTCGATATTAGTTTGATATTGTGAAGTTCGGATGAAAGTTGTCGCTTTATGTAGAATAAAGAAAATGGATGTTAGCTTCATTTTTGTTGTGACTTATGATGCCTATGGTATTGTGGGTTGTTGTTGTTGATGTGTATTGAGCCGAGTTAAGCCTCGGGGATGTTATATATATAGGGGAAGCGCTGCCGAAATTTCGGTAGACAAAAACAAAGTTAAGTGAACTCTTAAGCCTTAAGATTCCTAATTGGTAACTTTGACCATTTACAGATTCTGGATGAAAGGGATCTAAGTTTTGGGTGAGCATACGACGTTGATAAGGTATGTAAAGCTCCCCACTCCTTCTTTTGGCATGTCTTAGTATGTTAGGTTGATATCGGAACCCCGGAAGCAATTCTGCTCCTCGAAATCCGATCTATAAGTAGGCTACTATTCATTCAATCCTATTGAAGCCTAATGATCCTATTTTGGTTAGAAAGCAACTAAATGTCCGAATCTTATGTAAAGGTGATCGATTTATTTGAAAATCCTTATGTATGATCTCATAGACCCTAAACGTCTATAAATTATGATTACCACCTCGACTCGACCCGAGGTGGGCCCGCTAACCCCGATATGCCTTAGTTGTCTTACTAGAACCTCTTTTTGAATAAGTTTTGATAAAGAATCTTTGATTTTGAATTTGCCCCTTATGAAATAACGTTTGAAACCTTATGAAACACTATGCTACGTTTTGGAACCACACGTACCACTTTGGAAATACTTTGTGAAATAAACTTTCGTGCTAAGTAATTATTTGACTATGTTTGACTAATAAACTGACGTATGAAGTAATCAAGTTTTGAAAGGTGTTTTGACTTACAAAGCGCATCGTTTGCTCACGACTCGCTCGTGCCCTTATATGACTCCGTTCACGGTTCCGGCCGTTTTGTGATCGTGCGCCTTATGTTAAATTCGGTAGTATGCTGTGTTACGGTTTCCGAGACCTCGCCATAGGGCCGGTTACCGTTCTGGAGTTATGCTGTGATATGGCTTATGATATGATTTGTATGATGATATGATGCGATATGTTCGGAGATGTTTGGGCATATGAAACCTTCTGGAGTATGCTGTGTTGTGGCACCAGCGTCGGAGTGGTGACCACGTTCCTGAGCGTTACGCATGATTTTGATTTGCATTATGTACATATGATTTCAGTACAGATTTTGTTATACTAATCCGATGTTTTCTCTCCTTATTTTTAGTTTGTTTATGGTTTGGGTTTAAGTCGTACTCTATGCTTTACATACTCGGTACTTCCTTCGTACCGACCCCTTTCTTCGGGGGTCGCGTTCATGCCCGCAGTACGTACGTTGGCGACCCTCCACCGTAGGACACACTTTCGCTCGTCTTGGATTGCTCCCTTCGGTCCGGAGCTTATATTTTGGTATATATTTTTGTCATGTATATTCTGACGTATATTTGCACTATTTGGGGTACGGCGGGGCCCTGTCCCGTCATATGATTCTGTCTGTTTGTCTAGAGGTCTGTGGACATATTTTGTGGGTTGTGCCTACGTCCGTATGACTATGTTTGTATCTGTTGTATTGGACGATTCCATTCGCTGCGGCGGCCGGTCCGCATATGTATATGATATTTTGTAGGCGGCGGCCGGTCCGCTTATGTATATGATATTTTGATGGCCCTGTGCGGCCTTTGCTGGTATTTTCTGTGTGCAGGGTTATTTTGGTTAGCCCACAAAACAAAGGAAACTCTGTCGAAATTTTTCTGGAAATTATCTAAATTTGAAATATAGCCTTATCGGCTTCTGTTATATATTTGATCGCGTTCGTTATGCTTAGAGATAGTGTTGGATAGATATGTTTGGGTGCCCAGATCGGGCACCGATCACGGCTTTTCTGGTTGGGTCGTGACAAAAGTGGTATCGAGAGAAGGGGTTTGTCCTCGGAGTGTCCACGAGATCGTGTCTCGTAGAGTCTTGTTTATCGGTGTGTTGTGCACCACATCTATAAACGAGGCTACGAGACATTTAGGGTGTTACCTTTCTTTGAATCTTAGATCGTGCGTTAGAGCCGTGTTGTTAGGATGGCTCTTTTCTCGACCAATTGTTATGTTTTTCGAGATGCCTCGAAGAAGACGACGGCCGCCCCCGAAGGGCAAGGCGAAGGCGGATGAGACTAGTCGAGCGCCGAGGGTTACACGGGCTCGTGCGCGGACTAGACTCGGTGTTGTGATACATTCGTAGGGTTCGGCCACTCCACCACCTAGGAGGCCGGAGTAGGCCCCTCGGCGGCCCCGGCGCGCGAGCACCGTGCCTCCGGCTCCCCGGCCGGGCGGAAGATAGGACACTTAGAGAGGCCGTACGATTCTGCGACGACACGGTGGCGAGGGTCGGGTTCGAGGACGCGAGCCGCGAGGTGATGGTGATGATGATAGACGATGACGATCGCGGGTTCGTGAGTTCCGACATGCGGACCTCCCGAGTTTTCGGGTCTAAGCCGAGGAGGACCCCCGGGACTTTATTCGGGGGATGAGGCGTGCGGTGGGGTCGGTCGAGCTTCCCACCGAGTCGGGTCGAGTTAGCCTCACACCGGTTGCGGGATGTTCTCGCTCGGTATGAGTCTGGGGAATTATCCCGGGTGAGGGTGCTTTGCCTCGCCTACTTGGGCCGAGTTTGAGGCCACTTTTCTTCGCCACTTTTTGCCCCCGAGTTGCGGAGGGCGAGAGTTGACGGTGTTTTCGGACTACGACGGAGAGGAGCGGGTGTTCGCGAGTATAATCTAGAGTTTAATTCTCGGCCCGGTATGCTCTGCTATAAGTGGCGAACATGGGCGATCGGATGCACCGGTATGTGATCGGCCGGGATCGCTATTTGGTTGAGGCCCGTATGTCGATGGCATCGCGGACGGATATGGATATTGCCGGACGTGCCCATGCTCGGGGGATGGAGGACGAGCGGCGAGCGGTCGGTCCTAGAGATCATTACGAGAGGCCGCCCCGAGGGCCGGATGCCGGGTATGCGGAGATTCTGAGGCGGCCAGCCTCGGTCCACGACGATCGGGTAGATATCCTCCTCCGTCGGGCGGGGGTACGCGGTCCGCCGGTAGGCGGCGATATGATGGCGCAGGACCATCCGGGGCTGGCCAGAGTTCCAGAGCTCAGGGGTTCGCAGATGACCGGAGGATCCAGCCAGTCCAGACCACCCAGGCCCCGTTGTTCTCATTGTGGTAAATCACATCCAGGGGAGTGCTACCGAGCCACCGGAGCTTGTTTTTCTTGTGGCCGTCAGGGCCATATTTGTTATAGCCCGTACTTTGTACGTTTGGATATTCCAAAGTCGTCGTGGAAAGTTAAGGCGAGACCATTCTCAAAAATTATTTTAAGGACGAGTTGTTGTAAATATTATTTATAACTATTATTAGCACGGAAATATTGTGAAAGGTTGAGGGCGAAAAAAGGAAATTCGCAAAATGGGCCGTGAAAATAATGCGGAAGGCTAGGGACGAAATGGTAATATTGAAGAAAGCCTAGGGGTAAAATGGTAATTTCACAAATACTCAAGAAAATTCTTGAAATTTCCAAGATGGCCATGATGAATATATATGGACCAAAGTGTATAAAATAAGATAAGTGGCCACATTTGGTTATTGTAGGAAAAGTAGTCTTCTTTGACTAATTCAAAGAAAAAATTCAAGAAAAAAAGAAGAAATCTCTAGAAAAGTGGAGAAGGGATCATGTGGCTATACTTTAATTTTTGAGGGACCTAATTATGAATATGAAAAATTGGTGGAAGACATGTATATATATGTGGGATGTCATCTTTTAATTCAAGAAATTGGAGAGAAAGAAAGAAAGAAAGAAAGAAAGAAAGAAAAAAAAGAGAGAAGGGCCAATTCGGCCAAGAAGGAGGAGAGAGAGAAGATCAAAAGTCTTGCCAAAAAATTTTGTCTCATGGTATTTCTACTAATTCAAGGATGCTCTCCAACATGGTATAATTGTTGAAGCAAGAGGATTACTCTTTGGTGCAAAACTCCAACCTTAGCTAAGTTGAGAAGTTGTGAAGGAAAGGTAAGAATTCATCTCCTTGTTATGTTATGAATGGTTTTTGGTATGTTGTAGTAAGTGGGAAAGAATGAAATTTATAAGAAAATATGGATATTGAAGTTGTAGCCGTGCATGGGGTGTGTGTAAGTGATGGACTAATTTATTTAACATGTTGGATTGTTGTATTATAAATGGTTGTGCATGTTGTAATGCATGGAAATAAATGAAAGTGTATGGAGCATGAATATTGTTGTGGTGGCCGTATGCATGTATGGTTG
>NW_026713725.1:0-25825 GCF_029784015.1 Lycium ferocissimum | reverse complement strand
AAATTTGAATGTATGATGATATCACACCACGCCTATATGGCCGGGCAGCCACCGCCAAAGCGGGCAGTTATACACCATGACCAAACGGCATGGGCAGCGTCACTAGTGGGCGGCATGAGATAATATCCTGGACGCAGAATGCCTGGACGCAGGCCAACGATGATGTTATTGTTACTGATTATTACACCGCACCTATATGGTCGGGCAGCATATATGATTATGTGCATATGATATGATGATGATAAGCTTGAGAGTAAGTAAGCATACATATGATCCTTCTTATGATTCGGTCAGTTACAGATTGCTCCTTATTTTATGCCTCCTCAGTTTATTGATGCTTCATTATTGTTTATGCTTCACATACTCAGTACAATATTCATACTGACGTCCTTTCTCGGACGCTGTGTTCATGCCCACGAGTAGACGAAGGAGGTGACCCGGACTCATAGGAGCTAGCGGTGATTTGAGAGCACTCCATTTTTCGGAAGTGCTACGTAATTCTCTTTTAGTATATATCCGTATATTCATGTTTTGGCATGACGGGTCCCGTCTGTCCCGTATGTCTAGTATTCCAAAGAGAGGCTCGTAGATACGCAAAAGGTGGGTAGTCTAGTCCCATGGCTTGTATGTATATGTATATATATATTATTTTGATAGCCGAAGGGCTTATGTTTATAAAGACTAATGTATTTCAGAAAATGACAGTTTTATATGACTATGAGTATATAGTATGAATAACAGCAGATAAGCAGGTAAGTGAGTGGTGTTCGGTGGTTAGCCCCGGATACCCGTCGCTGCCCGTAGCTCGGGTCGTGACACGGGTACAGTATATATATATATGTTATGGTGTTATGGTGTTATGATGTGTTATGGTGTTATGATGTGTTATGGCATTATGATGTGTTACGGAGTTATGTTGTGATACGGAGTTATGCTGTGTTACGGAGTTATGCTGTGATACGGAGTTATGCTGTGTTACGGAGTTATGCTGTGTTCTGGAGTATGATGTGTTATGGCGCCAAAGACGGGGTGGCGACCATGTTCACCGAGTCCTATAATGGCCTGGATATGTTTTATACTATGGATATGCATGATTTGTGTTTCAAAAGTAAGCATTTTGGTATTCTCGTTATTGTACTTGTTTCGTAATCCTTATTTCCGGTTATGATCCGGTTCTATCGTATTTCATGCTTTACATACTCAGTACATATTTCGTACTGACCCCTTTCTTCGGGGGCTGCGCTTCATGCCCGCAGGTACAGACGCTCGCTCTAGTGATCCGCCAGCCTAGGATATCTGTTCGGCTATCTTGGAGTGCTCACTTGTTCCGGAGCCTATATTTTGGTACAGACACTTTCGTTGTATACATATATGTCTATTCAGGGGTACGGCGGGGCCCTGTCCCGTCATATGATACTGTTGTTACTCTTAGAGGTCTGTAGACATATGTGTGGGTTGTGAATAATTACTGCTCCGTTGTGTCCGTATGATTTATGTTTTGGGCGTCCCCGTCCGCGGGGCGGCCCCTTGTCGACTGCGTGTATATATGTTTTGGGGTGTTGTGTATATTATGACAGCCTTGCCGGCCTATGTGCGGTATGTGTATATATATATATATATATATATATATATATATATATATATGCGACGAGCTTTGAGACGACATCTTGCTTTTGTATATGTATAAGTTCTTATCATGCTAGTTGTGGACCGATTATAGTTGACAGGTGTGTGTACGAGTGTCCCGGCTCGGCGCTAGTCACGGCTACGGGTTGGGTCGTGACAAAAAGTGGTATCGAGCGGTCGTCCTAGGGATTGTCTACGATCGTGTCCGGTAGTCCTGTTTATAGGGGTGACGCCGGCCACACTTATAAACGTGGAGGTCGCGGGCATTTAGGAATCGTTGACTTTTCTTCCGTCTTAGATCGTGCGATAGAGCCGTAGTCTAGAAATATCGCTTACGATACCTCTTCCCGCAGGCACGGAGATCGACGAGAGATGAAGAGATCGGCTTCGCAGTGGGGGTGCTAAGAAGGCCCCTAGTATCTCCGCGGACCCTAGGCTCCGTGACCTATGTGGAGGAGCCTCGGTATTCTATTGAGACCGATCCTGAGACCCCGCGAAGATTCCTCCAGAGTTCTTGACTCCCAGGGAGGAGGACCACCAAGAGGACAGCTATGATACAGATCCGTCTGAGTATTCGTGTTACACCTCGGAAATTTCTCCTTAGTATACAATTGTATAGGCTGGCGAAGGACATGACGTATATGAGGTTTAGATAAGCAAGGAGTAGTAATTGATAGTCCTAATTAAGATTTCCAAAGGTATCTGAGTTGAAGCAAGAAAGTCGTTAAGGGAATCGAGTTATAAGTTAGTGTATTGGACGCAAACTAGGAGTATTGAGTTAATGATGCCTTAAGGATGTTGTGGAGAAGAGTTATAACGTCCTTTAGAATGATATTGAAGTGTTGAACAAGTGTTAAGAAGATTCCATAAGGATTGGAGATCAAACGAAACGACGGGAACCATTCCGGTGGAACTGTGAGTTCCACGGCCATGTTCCACGGACAGCACCTGTCACGACCCAACCCCGTATGCCGTGACTAGTGCCCGAGCTGGGCACCCAAACACATTCATCAAACCCGAATCACATATAGATGGCTTACGCGCATACAAATATCAGATGTTGTCTCAAATTATCTCAAACTGTCTCAAACACATCTCAAACACAAACATATATATATCAGAAGCCGGCAAGGCTATCAAATGGCGCAACGGCCCAAAACATATACAAATGCAAGCCGACAAGGCTGCCACGGCGAATGGGATCGCCCAGAACATATAACATACAAACACACCTGTACAGAATAGGCCTAACCCACATATACGTCTACAGACCTCTAAACAGACAAACAGAATCATATGACGGGACAGGGCCCCGCCGTACCCCTGAACAAACATATACATATGCAGCGAACGAATATATACCAAAATGTGGGCTCCGGAATAAGGGGAGCACTCCAAACAGCAGAAAAGGGTGTCCTAGACTGGCGGATCACCGAACTGTGCGTCTGTACCTGCGGGCATGAAACGCAGCCCCCGAAGAAAGGGGGTCAGTACGAAATATGTACTGAGTATGCAAAGCAGAAGATATAGTAAACAAATCTGAGTCATAATCAAAACAGGGGTACAGAAAGTAAGAGCATATCCAAATACCAAAATGTTTATTTTCAAAATACAAATCATGCATAGGGCTCAGAAAATATGGTCGCCCGCCCGTCATCGGCGCCATAACACAAGATAACACCGAAAGTTTCAAATCTCCGTATCCCCGTCACACATCATAACACAAAGATAACGCCATACACAGCATAACACTAAATATAAGCGAAACTCGCCCTCTCTAGCGAGGGGCTCGGCGAACCATAACACAAAGATAACACCAGAGTATAACAAAGTGCGCACGACAACAGAATCGGCCCGGGACTCGGCGAAAGATACAACAGAATGCACGAGAAGAGTCGTGAGTAACCATATGTATAAAATCATTATCATGGACTCCAAAGATAAGTAAAATGACCATACTTGGAAATCAGAATAGTAGCCAAACCAAATTCTTTCAAAAGTCGTCAGGATTACAAAAAGAAGAGTCGCGGGACCCACGGACGGGTGTTGACCCGAGCCGGGCCCGCCTATGGAAAACATACTCATCATACGCCATACAATCTCCTACGAACATATCGAGGCAATCCGAGCCTTTCTGTGAAAGTTACGGTCGTTCGTAGTTACGGAATTCTTTAAAAACAAAAACTTTTTATGCAACATTTGAAAATCAAATATTCCAAAGACATAAGGGCCAATATTTCATCATATCAAGCATACGAATTCCAAGAAACAAATAAGAGTCATAAACATGCTCGGATTGCGAGAATTAAATTTCCTCGAGGCTCGTGTCATAGCCTATTTGTAACTAGGGAATGCCAAAAGAAGGAAGGGTTGAGCTTTACATACCTCGTCCGCTCTCAAAGCTAATCCAACGCAAGCTAATGCCAACCTACGCCTCGGGCTCCCCAAGGTCTACACAACGTCAACGGATATCAAATATTAGCTATAGACGTTTAGGCATTTAATTCCAAACTAACACTTAATTCTACGTAAATTTAGGGCAAAAGCATTTCCCCCCGTAAATAGGCCAACCCCGAGAATTTAACTCGGCCAAATCAACAACAACAACACCAACAACCAAACTAGCAACATCAATAATCAATCCGAAAGGCAATATAACATTAGTAACCCTCTTTTACATCATTCAACAACATTCATAATATTCAATTCAACGGCATACATTCCAATACTAACCCGAACCCATACCAACAATATTCAAAGACATTTTTAACAATTCATACAACATTTCAAACATCCCAAACAACATCCCAACTTACCCGAATTCTGCCCCAAACCCGAGAACCCAACTATAACCCATTCCTCACTTCCAAATCATGATTTGCACCAACAATCCGCACTCTAATAATGTCATTCTCATAAATATACAAATTACACCAAATGCACATAATCCTCCAAATCAGCCCGCAACACTTACAACATCAATTCGAATCATTAAACTCTTATCGTCAACATAGAATTCGTAACGATAACAATCGACATACTAAATAGAATTGATCCATTCATTGTCATATAATATGACCTATATTCGGCCACACTACACATATACATATGTTGATGTTTCTCATTCTTTTCTTCACACTACACAACTAAACATGCTACATAGAATAAATTCATCATCTCAACACAACACACACACCTACACGGCCATACAAGCCATGCACGGCTCAACTCCAACATACCATATTTCATGAATTTCATCCATTTTAGCATACTACAACATGCATACACCATTCATAACACATAAAAACAAGATTAAATCTTACCTTTCTTCTTCAACTTCACAACTAGGCTAGGGTTTGCGATTTAAAAAACGGATGGTTTGATGACCCAAACAACACTTCCACACTACTTAGGGACCTCCAATTAGTGGATTTGCACCAAGGAAATATTTTTTTGATGGCTCAAATTGGACTTGAATTTTTCTTGGCTCGGCCGAATGGGTGCTATTGTTGTTCTTCAACTTCTTGTTTTTTTTCTAAGTGTGGGAAATGGGAAAGACGACTACTTAGTCATCTTTTGTGGTTACATATATGAGTTGAACAAGTGTCCTTGGCCCACACACGTGTTTGGACCAATTAAATTTGTCCACAAAATGTGTGGGATCAATCCAAGTCCACACGGCCAAAGGGCCAAATTTTGCATGATTTGCAACTTTTAATTATTCCATTTTTAGTCCCAAATTTTCCTAAATGTTCCATGCCAACAAATTCATGAACAACTTATGTCTCAAAACAAAATCGAAGGTCAAAAGTTCCGACTTTGTATCCCGGAATGGTTTTGGCCCTAACTTATCATAGTTAAACCGGATTGCCCCAACGTACAAAATACGGGATATAACAAAGACCATGTTCCACGGCCCGTGGATGTGTCCGTGGAACAGCCAGCAGAAAGAGTGGCTGGCTGGTCGTGAACCACGACCGCTCCACCACCAACAAGGGTTCCACGGACCGTGAAGTCGTCCGTGGAAGTCTCATCGGGCCGAACCCATTTCAAGTCTTTAAATGTTAGTCCACTTCATTTATTTCATTCCCATTCACTACTTCAACCTCTCCACATCTCTAGAACCTTCTAAACATTTCATCCACAAGAAAACTAAGTGAATCAAGGATCAATAACAAGAGTTGAAGTGAATCAAGCTTAGGAAACTCCATTAAAGCCATCAAAGTCAAGGAATTCCAAGAAAGGTGAAGTAGGGTTTTTGTGAGGAAGGGGTATTTGTCACACCCTAATTTTCGATAGGGTATGTTGGGCACCCGGCCCTTACTTAAGGCCGAGCGAACCCGCTGACTCACGTAATACTCATAACCAGACTGGGCCCGCAAAACATGACATAAGTACGTAACGAAATTTTTTTTTGAAAACAAACATGCCTTTCATCTTTGTCAAACCAAATAAAACTAGCATCGTATGAAATATGTAAACATAACAAATCTGTAACAGTAAGCGTAATGATACATCGGCTTACATAGCCGCTTACAAAATTGACATCTCACACACACGACACGTCGCAAAGTCTCTACCATAACTCCGTATACCATACAAAAGCACTCGATTCGGCAAAGACTGTGAGGAAATGGAGCTCGCCAATCCAGCTGGAATATCTTCCGCTAACATTACTTACTCATCTGTGGGTACCTGCGCGGCATGAAACGCAGCCCCAGAAGAAAGGGGGTCAGTACGGAATATGTTGTCACACCCTAATTTCTGTTAGGGTGTGATGGGCACCCGACCCTTATCTAGGGCCGAGCGAACCCGCTGACTCACAAAATACTCGTAATCACGCTAGCTTTCAAATCATAACACAAATACATAACGAAAATTTTTCGAAAAATAATGTGTTTTTTACTTTTCTCGAATCAAATAAAATCTATAACATATGAAACTTATAATACAATGCATAATAACACATCGGCTTACACAGCCGATTACATAACCGATGTCTTATACCCACAACATTGTCTGCAAAGTCTCTAACAGAACTCCAGATACCATAACATGATGCCCTGACTCGGCAGCACTCCGGAGAAAATGGAGCTCGCCAATCCCGCTGGAACATCTTCTACTAATATCTTCAGCTCATCTGGGTGTACCTGCGCGACATGAAACGCAGCCCCCGAAGAAAGGGGGTCAGTACGGAATATGTACTGAGTACGTAAGGCATGGAATGCAGAAAACCAGGTCATAACCGAAGTAAGAGGTACAGAAAGAGAACATAGTAGCCAAAATAGCAAAGTGCGTGCGTCGGAAATATAAATCATACATAAAAGCATAGAAGAAAAATATGATAGTCAGAATGTTCAAATACTTACTTCCGAGTTACAAATCATACATACCAATATCATGTGTCACATCCGATCCATAACGGGACTGAGTGTCATAAGTAGTTAATCATCATATACGTATGCACATATAACGTGTCCCGGCCCTCCAGTGAGGGACTCGGTAAACAGAATCATCATATCATACCATGTCATCAGATTATCACCTCATCAAATTATCATATCAACAGATTATCAGATCATCAGATTATCATATCATCAGATTATCATATCACATATCCTATGCGGCCCGTAATAGGACCCGGCGGACGGAACGTGGTCGCCCCTCCTGCCTTGGGTGCCACAACTCATCATACTTCGGAATTTTAATATATCCGTATCTCCGTCACACATCATAACATCATATCACATATACACGGTACCCGACCAAAAGGGGCTCGGCGTACCGGACACATCATACTTCGAAAACATATCATATCATATCAGAAACTCATCATACTTCGTATCATAACATATATCAGACACTCATCATACTTCGGAATCTCATCATACTTCGGATTGTGCGCACGATAATAACCGGCCCGGGACTCGGCGAAGGAAGTAATAATAGTGTGCACGAGCAGAATCGTGGGATCTATATGCAACTCAAAATATTTATAACCTTATGCAATGCAAACACTTACAAAGACTTAGTAAATTAATCAAAGCAAATCATTATTTACAAATTAGGACAAAAGCCCAATCACGTTTCTTCCGAATGCCACTCGGGCACATATCAAACCGAACTTTAAAGGTCATAACTTCATATCGGAATCATATGCATAACAATTCTCATTTCAAACTTGTTACATAAATAGGTAATCATGCTCGGGGTTAAAACAATAATCACACTAAGTCTTTTTCGGAAAATCGTTAGGTCTAAGCATGGAAAAGTCTCGGGGGCCCACGGATGGGTGTCAAACCAAATCCGAGCCCGCCTATGAAAGTCGAGGATGCTATACATTATGGAACCTCCTATGAGCGTTTCGGAGCGATCCGAGCCCGTTTGTGGAAGTTACGGACGTTCGTAGTTTCATAATCGTTTAGGAACGAAACTCTTTTAAAGACAAAACTTTTATGCAACTTTTAAAATTTAGTCATACAGAAGACATAAGAACCATAATTCGACTATATTAAGGACACGAACATCAAGAGAAAAATAAGAATCATGGACACGCTCGGATCACCGGAGTAGAATTACCTCGAGAATCGTGTCATAGCTTATTTACTCTAAGACATGCCAAAAGAAAGAGTAGCTTTACGTACCTCGTTTGCTTCCTACGCTAGTCAAGTTTAAGTCTCGGGCTTCCAACAATCTACAATAACGTCATTAAGCATTAACCATTAGCCGTAAACACTTAGGAATCAAATTCCACACTAACACTTAATTCCACGAAAATTTGGGCAGCATCTCCCCTGTAAATTCAACGACCCCGAGAATTCAACTCGGCCAAATATCCAACAACAATACCAACAACCACATCAACAATATCAATAAGCAATTCCAAACGCATTCTAACATTAATAACTCTTTTCTACATAATTCGACGACATCCATTTATATTCAATTCAACTTCATTCATTCAAACTAATATCAACGATCGCATATTCAAATACCAATCCAAACCATTCAAACACGGTTCAAAGACATTTTCAACAATGCGCACAATATTCCAAACAATTCTTCCAATATGCCAAGCCACCCGAAACCACCAATTTCCATAGGGACAACAACAACACATGTCGTTCTTCCACACATTTAACAACATTATTACCATAAATACAAGGAAGCATACTTGATTCACATTAGCTAGCAAAACAGCCCGCACACAATTGTAACTTCCATTTGAGTCATTGAACTTTCATTTACCTCATAGAATCCGCAACACAACATCTCAAACATACTAAATAAATTTAGTTCATTCCTTGTCACAAAACAGCCCATACTCACGGCTCAACATCAACACACAAAATTTCATGAATTTCATCCATTTCTACACACTATCCCCTCCGTTAAAATTCTAAATACACTCGTTAACAATGAAAAGGAACCGTATTCATACTTTAAGCATGCAGCCCCCACGTTATCACTCTTCTCCTTGGTTGATTTTTAGCTCAAATTGAAGACAACGCAGCGTACAACACTTTTCTCTTCATGGGCTTCGGATTCGGGGCTCGATTTTGGTCAAAATTGGTTTTTCTTCTCTCCAAGGTTCTTCTCTCTCTTTCCAGAATTTTCTGGCTATTCTTGGTCTGAAAAATGAGAGGAAAGGGCTGAAATTAAACTTAAATAGGCATGGGTCATGGGCCTAACCCGATTGGGACCGGTTTGGGCCTAGCCCACTGACCTTTCCGCCTTAAAACATCCATATCTCCTTATCCCGATGTCACCTGTGGGCCCACGACCTATGGTTGGAAAGATAATTCAATTATCTACAACTTCTATCTTTGGTGTTTTTCCAAATTCCAAACTTATAATACCGTTTCTGCCCCTCGAAGTCAGATCACCCGAAAACATTACTTAAAAATATTTGTTTGGAGGACTTCAACTTTGATTTGGCTCAAGGGTCCTTCTTGAGTTATGTTTAACTTCACATATGTGATTCATATAAATTGTCGCATGTCCCAAAAAAAATCTCAGTGTGTGGACCCCACCTCAGCTTGCGAATAATCCGACGTACAAAAATACGAAATATAATGCTGTCAACGTGAGTTTAAATTATGAAGCAACAACATGATTGTCAATTTTTGGACTCCAATTTTCTTGGTCATGGCCGAATGGCCTCTTGTTCTTTCTCCATGCTTCTTGAATTTTCTAGGGTGCTAAATGATGAAGATGACTTAATTAGTCATCTTTTGCCACTAATATAATTAACACATGTGGGCTATGGCCCACACCACACACATGGCCACATATGGCCATTTCCATGAAATATTTAGTTTTCAAAATTTCACTTCTAGCCCTTAATTTCCATGAAATGCTTAACTTTCCATAATTCACTTTTAACCCCAAATTCCTTAATATTTCCATCCAACAAAATTCACAAGCAACTTATGCCTTAAAACGAAGTCGGAAAATAGCCTTGTCCATAACTCGTCGCAACCAACTAAAAAATATTCCAACGTACAGAATGCGGGATATAACATATGTACTGAGCATGTAAAGCATAGCATACAGAGAACGAGGTCATAACCGAAGTAAGGAGTACAGAAAGTGAGCATAATGACCAGAATACCAAAGTGCTTGCATACGAAACACAAATCGTACATCGGAGGTACAAGACAAATATAACAATCGAAATGCCAAAATGCTTACTTCGAAATACGAACCATGCATATCAAAGTCATGTACCATATCCGGCCCGTAATAGATCGAGTGACATAAGCGAATACTCATCATATTCATACCGTAACACATCATAACATCATAACTTATCATATGAGATAACATTAACCGATGTGGGATTTGCCTAAACCAGTGTGGGATTTGCCTAAACCAATGTGGGATTTGCCTAAACCAATGTGGAATTTTGCCTCATCATTGGGTTTGCCCCACCATTGGGTTTTCCCCACCACCGGCACCGATACCAACTGACTATATATCATATCAGACTTCGTATCACATCATATTTTGAAATACACATCATACATATATACACAGTACCCGACCGAAAGGGGCTCGGCGTACCGGACACATCATAACACCATAATCCATACACGGTTCCCGGCCGAAAAGGGGCTCGGCGAACCGGACACATCATACTCCGGAAAACACATCATTTACGAACCGAGAAACCATACGCACATAAATCCTTATTACTGACTCAACGAATGATCAAACAAGCCCTCATTTAAAAGCCAAAACAGTAGCCAAATCAAGTTTTCCTCCGAACGTCACTCGGGAACAGATCAAACAGAACTTTAGAAATCATAGTTATATCTCAAAATCATATGCATAAAAATCCTCATTTCAAACTCGACAGACAAATGAGTAATCATACTCGGGGGTCGGAAGCATAGCCATATTAAGCTTTTTTTCAAAAATAGGTCGTTAGAACCAAACATAGAAAGGTCGCGGGACCCACGGACGAGCGTCGACCCAATCCGGGCCCGCCTATGAAAGTTAAAGATTATTACTCGTTATAGAAACATCTATGAACGTTTCATAGCAATCCGAGACCGTATGTGAAAGTTACGGCCGTTCGTAGTTACAAAGCTCTTTTGAAAACAAAACTTTTTTTATGCAACATTGGTAAGAAATCATGCAAAGACATATAAACCATGGCTTGACCATATAAAGGTGCCAACATCAAGAAGCAAATAAGCATCGTCAACATGCTCGGATTTTACGAATAGAATTTCCCCCAAGGCTCGTAACGTTTCATAGCTTAACCATATCTAAGACATGCCAAAAGAAGGAAAGGTAAGCTTTATATACCTCGTTGCTTCCTAAGCTAATCCAACACAAGTCTCGGCTTCTCAAAATCTACAATATCGTCATTAGACACCAAACATTAGCCATAGGCACATAGTAATCCAATTCCAAACTAGCACTTTATCTACGGAAATTTGGGCAGCATTTCCCCTATAAATACAACAACCCCGAGAATTCAACTCGGCCAATATTATCAACAACAATACCAACAACCATTCCAAAAACATCAATAATGAATTCAAAACACATTCTACCATTAGCAATTCTTCTTCCACATAATTCGACGACATTCCATAACATGCAATTCAACCATATTCTTTCAAGCTAACATAAACGCTCACAAGTTCTAGTACTAATCCAAGATCATTCAATCAAGATTCAAAAACATTTCAAACAATCCGCACAATGATCGAAACAACCCAACCAACATACCAAGCCACCCGAAATCTTTCAACTTCTATAGAAATCACAACAACACATTTCCTTCTTCAAAAATTCACATACTATATCAACAACCACACTTTAACAACATCATCTTCATAAATACAAGAAATTACATTTAATTCATATTAGCTTCTCCAACAACCTACAAACGATTACAACTTCAATTTGAATCATTAAACCATCACTTTCATCATAGAATCCATGCAACAACAACCAAAATACTAAATAAAATTAGTTCAACATACTTACACCAAATCAGCCCATTTTCGGCCACAACACCAACATCACAATTCCATGAGTTTCATTCATTTCTACACACTATAACAACACACAAACATGCTCAATACACTTAATTCTTCATTCCTACACACCACTACATACACACGACCAACACTTCAACATGCCATATTTCATGAATTTCATCCATTTTCACATACTACAACCTACATACACCATCCACAACATATGAAAAATAAGGTTGAACCTTACCTTTTTCACCCACTTCTTCACACAGCTAGGCTTGAGAACTTCAAGAACAAACACTCTACTTGCTTCAACAATCATCCCATGTTAATAAGGACCTTCCAATTGGTAGGAATGCTAGGAAAAATAATTTTTTTGGAGAAGAATTTTTTGTCTTCATTTTTTTTTTCTCTTGGCCGAACCCTCCCCTCTCTTTTTCTCCATATCTCCCTAAGTTTCTAGTGGTGTAAAATGATGACTAATTTATCTTGCTAGTCATCCACCACACACACACACACACACACACACACACACACACACACACACACACACACACACACACACACACACACACACACACACACACACACATATATATATATATATATATATATATATATATATATATATATATATATATATATATATATATAAGCCCCTACAAATATAAGATGAACACATGCCTCCCTTTTTGGCTTAAAACAATTGGCTAGCCATGTGTGGGTGCCCACATGGCCCCACGCCCACTTGGCCATCTATGGCTAGTTCATGAAATATTTCTTCCAACTCATAGCCCTTAATTTTCATGAAATGCTTAACTTTCCATAATTCACTTTTAACCCCAAATTTTTCTTATTCCAAATTTACCCCTAACAAAGGTGAATATGCAACTTGTGCATTAAAATAAAATCAAAAAAATTGGAAATTAAAAGTCTTGTCCATAACTTGTCGCAACCAACTTAAAATATTCCAACGTGCAAAATACGGGATATAACAGTATTATCAACCAAGGTTCATTCCTCTACCATTTGAGGTAAGTTTCATGATCTTTACATGTAGTTTAAAGTATTATTAAGGTGAAACACTTAGATTATGAAAGAATATGGAAAATGGGTTACAAATGGATGAATGATGTCATTGTGGAATAGTAGTTGAGAGGAATCATGAAAATGGTTATGTTGAGGTTATAAATGTGTTATAAATGATAATTAGAGCATGGAATAAGTATTATAGGTGAACAAACGCGACGATGAACTTTAGTCATGAATATGGAGAATTGAAGTGAAATTAGGAAATGCGAATCATGTAGATGAATGACGATTGTTGCTAGCGATATTGTGATGGTTGTGATGGGTGTTGGGAGTTGATATGGAATATGGCGGAAAGTAGTATAAACAAAGGAAACTCTGCCCAATTTTCTTTAGCCTTAAGAGGCATGGTTTTATAATTGCCTAGCTAACGACGATACGAACTCTCTTGAAGGTAAAGGCGAGGACGTTAAAGGAGAACGAGCAAGCTATAAAGTAGTCAACGACAAAGGTATGTGAGGCATTACCCTCCCTTCCAAGGCATGAATCCTATGCATAATTTTCCTCTTCCATCATGAATCTTCTACGCTTCTAGAGATGAAAAGTATAACTTCATGAATAGTTAAGCAGGATAAGAAATACGCCATGAATACGATAAGGACTCCAGAGACCATGATATGATATTCTCACAAAATCAATAATGATGATCACGATCCATTGGTATTCTTTCTTATATGTGCTCACCTTAAATTGTAATTCCCTTCAAGGTGAGATATGACGCTTATGCTTATTCCATAATATGATCGGGGGTTCACGACCTTATGTCACCCCGACATAGGTATAGTTGCCCTTACGTTCAAGTGAATGTGTTGATGATATGTATATGCATATGTAACTAAGGATGCTAAAATATGATAGAACGATAACAAGTCCATGACGATAAATATATGAAATGTATGGTATGCATGATGATGTGATTCCACCGCGCCTAATTGGCCGGACGTGTCACCGCTACGGCGGGCTGCTATGATTCCACCGCACTGAGAAAAGGGCAGACATGATCACCACAAGTGGGCTGCATGGGATGGTTACCCGGATGCGGGTAACGATGTGATGATGTATAATTAATGTGATGATGCTTGCATGTTATGATAATGTATATGATATACTTATGCATGATGTATGTACATGGAATTGGTTCATATGTAAGGAGTACACAGGTTATATTCTCGTCTCAGAACCTATGATTTCCAAATTTTGTTTATTTCACTTCTGCCTTACATACTCAGTACAATATTCGTACTGACGTCCTTTTCTTTGGACGCTGTGTTCATGCCCACAGGTAGGCAAGGAGACGGTGCTGATCCCTAGGAGCCAGTAGCTGATTTGTGAGCCCTCCATTATCCGGAGGTGCTATTGATTATTCTTTTGGTACATATCTGTATATTCATATTTTGGGCATGGCGGGGTCCTGTCCCGTCTATATGTCTAGTACTCTAGTAGAGTCTCGTAGATGCGCAGGTGTGGGCGATATGGTCCCAGGATGTTCGTGTATATGTATATGTATATATATATGCTATTTTGATGGCCTAAAGGTCTATGTTATAAAATAATTAAGTTTCCAATAGTGATATGTTTCCATGAATTTGAGCATGTATTATGTATGAAAGGTTATGGGCAATGGGACGAGTGGTGTTCCGTGGTTAGCCCCGGATACCCGTCATGGCCCGTAGTTCGGGTCATGACGGAAGTGGTATCGGAAGCGATTCGATCCTAGGAAGTGTCTACGAGCCGTGTCTAGTAGAGTCTTGTTTATGGTGTGTTGCGCGCCACGCTAATAAACAAGAGGCTACAGGGCATTTGGGAAAAATGACCATCCTTCTTTATATGAGATCGTACGATATAGCCGTGTATAAGATATACTCCTCCCTAACGAATGTGCTGTGATTTTAGAAATGCCGCCAAAAGCTAAAGCCGCCCATAAGGGCAAGACTATGACAAAGAGGCGGGCAGAAAGAGAGCCGCCTATGAATATATATGAAGGGGAATCACATCATGAGGCCTTATCTAATGCCTCCACTACTCCCCCTATCACAGAGGGACGAGAAGGGGCTTCTGTTCCAGCTCCTATTCCTCCAGTTCCTCCACCGGCTGCTTCGGGTCAACAAGTAGCCGAGGCTATTAATTTATTGACACAATTGGTTGCCGCTCAGGCACAAAGGCAAAATGCGGGCCCAAGTGATCGGTCGGCTAGTACTAGAGCCCGTGACTTTATGAGCTTAAATCCTCCGAAATTCTTTGGATCAAAGCCGGATGAGGACCCGCAAGGCTTTATCGATGAAATGCTGAGGACGTTGCGGATTATTCATGCTTCCGAGATCGAATCCGTGGAGTTGGCATCATATAGAATCCGAGATGTAGTGGTCTTGTGGTATAACATTTGGATAGCGTCGAGGCAAGAAAATGCGCCTCCTCCCGTGTGGCAAGAGTTTGTTGATGCTTTCATTCGCCATTACTTGCCACCCGAGGTCCGCCGAGCTAGAGCGGATAGATTTCTGAATTTAAAGCAAGGGAATATGAGCGCCCGGGAGTACAGCCTCCAATTTAATTCTTTGGCCAGATATGCTCCTACAATGGTAGCCGATATGGGCGACAGGGTACACAAGTTTGTGAGTGGATTTGGGCCACATCTATTTAAGGATTGCTTGACGGCCTCGTTGCAGGACGGGATGGACATTTCCCGTATCCAAGCCCATGCTCAAAATTTAGAGGGGCAGCAACCTCCGCAGAGGGGTGATCGCAACACTGATAGAGGGCAAGGCAAACGGGCAAGATCTACGTGCGCGGGAGGTGATTATAGAGGTGGATCAAGGCAGACATATTCCGGGCACTCAGGTCAGTCAGTGACGAGTGCACCTCCCCGGTTTACAGGCAGGAGATCTGATCGTTCCTATCGATCCGGACAGGGTCAGAGTTCGAGGGCCCCAGGTTCTCAGTTTGGGGGAGATTACAGCCAGGGGAGACCACCAGTTCCTCGATGCAGTCAGTGCAGAAAATTGCACTCAGGGCCATGTCGCCAGGGCACAGATGCATGTTATATTTGTGGGCAGGTAGGACACTTGATGCGAGACTATCCCTCGAGATATGGCAGAGGTGGGGCTCAGCCCACAGGGTCGGCAGCAGGTTCTTCTTCTGTTATATCCCGCATTTTTGTACATTGGGATGTTCCAAGCAAGTTGCGGAAAGTTAAGGGCAAGGCCATTTTTCGGTTTTGTTTGAATGCGCAAGTCGCTTATAAATATTATTGTCATGGAATATTAAGGGCAAACTTGGAAATTAAAAATTATTATTAGTTCATGACTTCTTGAAGAAGCATTGTGGCCGTGGGCCCCATTTACATTTTGGTCAATTGTAGCAAGCCATGTAATGGAACATGTGTTCATCTTATATTTTGTAAGGGACAAATATATATATGGACAAAAGATGACAAGGCAAGCAAGACAATTAGTCATCTTTGATGACTTAAAGAAAATTCTAGAAAATTGGAGAAAAAGAAACGAAAAAAAAAAGGCCGGCCATGTGCATGGCCATGTGCCATATATATATATATATATATATATATATATATGTATGTATGTATAAGTAAAGACCAAGCAAGACATATTTTTCATTCCACACTAGAAAATTCAAGAAGCATGGAGAAAGAGAGAGCAAGAGAGTATTCGGCCATGGTCATGGCCAAATAGGGTGTCATGGAGATTGAAGGAAAAAAATAATTTTCTCCTAGCTTTTCAACCAAATGGAAGGTACTCTATCATATGGAGTAGTTGTTGGAAGAAGAAAACCATTTGTTTTGCAAGAAGCAAGGCTTAGCCGAGAGAATTAGATGGAAGAAGGTAAGGTTCAATCTCATTTTTCATATGTTATGCATGGTTTGTGTATGTTGTGAAGTGTGGAAATGAATGAAAATCATGAAAATAGGGATGTTGAAGTGTGGCCGTGTGTGTGGTTGGCCGTGTGTATGTAGAATTGTGTTGGAGTAATGAATTAATTGTATTCCACATGTTTGTGTGTTGTTGTAATGTGTAGAAAATGAATGAAACTCATGAAATGATGTGTGTTGAGGAATGGCCGTGATTAGGGGTTGTTTGGTATGCAAGAAACGAGTTAATGTTATCTAGCATTTTGGTCGTCGTCGTTATAAATTTTATGATGTAGAATGAAGGTTAATGATCCAAGCTAAAGTTGAAAAACCGTGTGGGCTGATTTGAAGTTAATGTGATCTCATTATGGTTTCTTGAATTTGTGAGGATAATGTTGTTAATGTGTGGTTTGTTGATATAGTTTATGAATTTGAAAGAGAGAAGTGTGTTGTTATTGTTTTCGTTGAGTTGGAGGGTTTCGGGTAAGATTGGATGTTGGTTTGGACATCTTGAATTACCTATCGATATTGTTATTATGATTGTTGGTTTGGTTGTTGTGATTTGGCCGAGTTGAATTCTCGGAGTTGTTGGATTTATAGGGGAGATGCTGCCGAAATTTCCGTAGATAAAGTGACGGCTTGGAATTGGATTCTTTAATGCTTATGGCTAATGTTGGGTGTCCAATGACATTATTGTAGATCGTGAGAAGCCGAGGCGTAAGTTTGGATTAGTTCAGAGGGCGGCCAAGGTATGTAAAGCTCACCTTTCTCTCTTTGGCATGTCCTAGTTAAAGTAGGCTGTGATATGATCCCCGAGGTAACTCTACTCCTATGATCCGAGCATGTCTATGATCCTTATTCGCTTCTTGATATCCGTATTCGTAATGTAGTTAAACTGTGGTCCTTATGCTTTCTGTATGATTAAATATGAATGTGCATAAAAGATTATGTTCGTAAAAGAGTCTGAAACTACGAACGTCCGTAACTTCCATAGGAAGGCTCGGATCGCTTCGATATGTCCGTAGAAGGCTCTATAGCGTATGATGATCTTAACCTCCACAGGAGGGCCCGGATTGGTTGGGTACTTGTCCATGGGCCCGCAGGACGTTCCTTTGTATAGTTCTAGCGGCTTGTTAAAAGAACTTAATATGGTTAATAACCTGACTTCCGAATATGATTACTCACTTACCTGTTAAGTCTGAAATGAGAAATCGCATGCATATGATTCCGATACGTAACTATGATGACCAAAGTTTTATTTGACAAGTCCCGAGCGACCTCCGAAAGAAATTGGATTTAACTATGACTATTGGCTTGATTTTTAAATGATAGTCCGGTTTGATCGTTCTATGGAATCTGTGTATATGTATGAAATGAGAATCCGTATGTATATGATTTTGGTACGTAACTATGATTAATAAAGTTTTAGTCGATATGTTTCACGAATAATATCCGAAAAGATTTGATATGACTAATGCTATTGGCTTGTAAATGATAATTTGTTTGATTATTCTGTTAAGTCTGTACAAATGTTGTGAATGCATATAGATCCCACGATTCTGCTCGTGCATATTATTGTTACTTCCTTCGCCGAGTCCCGGGCCGGTTACTATCGTGCGTACAATTCGAAGTATGATGAGCTTCCGAAGTATGATGAGCGCCTAATATGATATGATATGTTACCGAAGTATGATGAGTTTCTGATATTATGGTGTTATGATGTGTCCGGTACGCCGAGCCCCTCGTGGCCGGGTACCGTGGTTATATGATATGATGTGGTGATGTGTGACGGAGATGCAGGAGATATGAAACTTCCGAAGTATGATGAGTTGTGGCGCCCAAGGCAGGAGGGGCGACCACGTTCCTTCCGCCGGGTCCTATTGCGGACCGCATAGGCCATATGATATGATAATCTGATGATCTGATAATATAATGAATCAGCTATGATGATACGGTAATATGATGATTCTGTTTAATCTGATAATACGATGACATGATGATTCTGTTTAATGTGACGATATGATAATATGATGATTCTGTCCGATGTGATGATATGATAGTCGATGATTCGCTTTTACCGAGTCCCTCACCGGAGGGCCGGGACACGTTATGTGTTACGTATATATATATATATATTCGTAATCGTGATCTCGTTTGTTTCGGGCTTTGTGTGGGGGGGCAAACCCGGTGGCGAGGCAAAATTCTCCTCGGTTTAGGCGAATCCCACATTGGTTTAGGCGAATCCCACATTGGTTTAGGCGAATCCCACATCGGTTAATGTCAGCTATTATGATATGATCTATTTTCTATATATATAAGACAGAAATATTTTTTTAAAAGAAAGCTAAGCATCTCGGCATTTCGATCATTATATTAGTCTTCTGCACCTCGTAGGTATGATTTGTTTTTTTTTCAGATACAAGCACCTTGATATTCTGATTATTATGTCCATCGTTTGTACTTTTATCTCGGTTATGATCCCGTTTACGTATTCCATGCTTTACATACTCATTACATATTCCGTCGACCCCCTTTCTTCGGGGGGCGCGTTTCATGCCGCGCGGGTACACCCGGGAGTCGATGATATTAGCGAGGAGACGTTCCCGGCGGAATTAGCGAGCTCCACCTTCTCCCAGAGCGCAGCCGAGTCAGAGTAATATGTTATGGTTCTATGTTCTGTGTTAGAGACTTTGCAGACAGTGTCGTGGGTATAAGATGTCGATTATGTAAGCGGCTATGTAAGCCGATGTATTATTATGTGTTGTATTATAAGTTTCATATGTTACAAGTTTTATTTGATTTGAGAAAGATGACAAGCATGTTTGATTTTTCGGGAAAAAAAAAACTTCATTATGTATTTATGTTATGGTCTAAGGGGCCCAGTATGATTATGAATGTCACGAGAGTCAGCGGGTTCGCTCGGCCCTGGGAAAGGGTCCGGTGCCCATCACACCCTATCGGATTAAGGGTGTGACATCTTCCGTACGCCCGACGGCGCACTCCCAGTTTCGTCGGAGGGGGGGAGCATCTACATCAGGTGCCACACAGCCCCGATTATATGCTTTAGCCGGACGGCAGGATCTCGAGTCGTCCCCAGACGTGGTTACAGGTATATTGTCTGTATTCTCTCATGATGTGTATGCATTGATAGATCCCGGGTCCACGCTATCTTATATTACTCCATATGTTGCTAATCGTATTGGGGTGAAGCCCGAGCCGGTTAAGCCTTTTGAGGTATCTACTCCGGTTGGTGATCCTGTGATAGCGAAACAAGTGTACAAAGATTGTATAGTTGTGATATGTGATCGTCAGACCAAAGTTGATTTAGTTGAGCTAGAAATGCTAGATTTTGATGTAATTATGGGTATGGATTGGTTGGCCTCATGCTATGCCAATGTTGATTGCCGATTGAAATTAGTTCGATTCCAATTTCCGGGAGAGCCCATGCTTGAATGGAAAGGTAATACGGCAACTCCGAGAGGTAGGTTTATTTCCTACCTTAAGGCAAGAAAAATGATAGCTAAAGGCTATATCTATCATCTAGTCCGAGTCCACGATACGGAAGCAAAGTCTCTGACTTTCCAATCGATTCCGGTAGTAAATGAGTTTCCGGATGTATTCCCAGATGAGCTCCCAGGCCTTCCTCCGGAAAGAGAAATTGAGTTCACTATTGATGTATTGCTGGATACTGAGCCTATCTCTATCCCTCCTTATCGAATGGCTCTGGCGGAACTGAAAGAATTAAAGGCCCAGTTGAAAGACTTGCTCGAGAAGGGGTTTATTAGACCCAGTTCCTCTCCGTGGGTAGCACCAGTTTTATTTGTGAGAAAGAAAGATGGCTCCTACGAATGTGTATTGATTATAGGCAGCTGAATAAAGTGACGATAAAGAATAAGTATCCTCTTCCGAGAATTGACGATTTATTTGACCAGCTACAAGGTGCCAAGTGGTTTTCTAAAATAGACCTGAGATCCGGTTATCATCAAGTTAGAGTCAGAGAAGAAGATATTCCCAAGACAAAGATTCGGTAACGAGATACGGCCATTATGAATTCCGAGTGATGTCATTCGGGTTAACGAATGCCCCAGCAGTGTTTATGAATTTAATGAATAATGTATTCAGGCCTCTCTTAGATCTATTTGTGATCGTATTCATTGATGACATTCTTGTATATTCTCGCACAGAATCAGAACATGCAGATCATTTACGTATTGTCCTTGGCATTCTTCGAGCTCGAGAGCTGTATGCTAAATTTTCAAAGTGCGAGTTCTGGTTAAACTCTGTGACATTCTTGGGCCATGTGATTTCAAATGATGGCATTAGAGTCGACACTCAGAAGATTGAAGCAAAGAAAGACTTGGTCGAGACCTACGACACGCGCGAAGTTCGCGGTTTTCCGGGATTGGCAAAAATATTATAGAAGGTTTGAGGGTTTTTCATCTATCTCATCTCCCATCGACGAAGCTAACCCGTGAGTCAACAAAATTTCGGTGGAATGATGTTTGTGAGCGTAGCTTCCAAGAGTTGAAGGGGACGATTAACCTCGGCCTCCCGTTTTAACACTTCCGAAGGGCCGATAGCTATGTTGTGTATTGTGATGCTTCCGGTGTGGGGTCGACGTGTGAATACGATATGGAAAATTCATTGCTTATTTCCAGACACTGCGAAAACATGAAAAGAACTACCCATGATCTCGAATTGGCCGCGATTATTCATGCATTGAAATGTGGAGACATTACTTGTATGGCGTACATGTCGACATCTATACGTATCATAAGAGTCTTCAATATATTTTTAAAATGTATGAGTTGAATCACATGCAGGCGGTGGTTAGAATTATTGAAAGACTATGATGTTAATATTTTATACCACCCCGGAAAAGCCAATGTAGTAGCTGATGCGCTTAGCCGCCGATCAATGGGCAGCTCATGTGAAGTTCCTCCAGAGAAGAAAGAGCTGGTTCATGAACTCCACCAGTTGGCGAATCTTGGAGTGCGTTTAATTGATTCGGGTGATGCAGGAGTTAGGATTTATAATCCCATAGTTTCATCCTTGGATACAGAAATAAAAGAGCGACAATGCGAGGATCCCAAATTGGAATATTATAAAGGTGTGAAATTCCCAAGAGAAAAGTCACCATTTGAAGTCTCTGCAGATGGGGTTCTTGGATACCAAGGCAGCTATGTGTGCCAAAGGTTGCAGACTACGTCGTCGAGTCCTAGAAGAAGTCACTATTCTCGGTACTCTATTCATCCATGAACGACAAAAATGTATCATGATCTTAAAATGATGTATTGGTGGGATGGCATGAAAAGGGACATAGCAGAATTTGTAGCCCAATGCCCAAATTGCCAGCAAGTAAAGGTAGCACACCAGAAGCCAGGGGGATTATTGCAAGCAATGGAAATTCCTACGTGGAAATGGGAAGTAATCAATATGGATTTCATTGTGGGATTACCTCATTCGCGAAGCAAATATGACTTTATATGGGTGATTGTGGATAGACTGACAAAAGCAGCTCATTTTCCCCAGTCAGAACTACATACTCAACAGAAGATTACGCGAGGCTATATATTAAGGAAATTGTGAGACTTCATGGTATTCCGGTATCTATTATTATAGACAGAGGGGCACAATTTACAGCCAAGTTCTGGAAATCCTTCCAGGAAGGTCTAGGCACTCGAGTGAAGCTTAGCAAGGCATTCCATCCGCAAACTGACGGACAAGCCGAGCGCACTATACAGACCTTGGAGGACATGTTATAAAATGTGTTTTGGATTTTGGTGGTAGTTGGGATGACCACTTACCCCTAATCGAATTTGCCTATAACAACGTTATCATTCCAAATATCCAAATGGCTCCGTATGAAGCTGCGCTCAGGAAGAAAAATGTAGATCTCCGATTGGATGGTTTGACGTCGGAGAAGTGCAGTTGATAGGCCCCGAATTAATTCAACAAGCAGTGGAAAAAGTCAAAATGATCCGAGATCGATTATTGACAGCCCAAAGTCACCAAAATTCTTATGCGGACAACCGCCGGCGAGATTTAGAATTTCAAATTAATGATTGGGTATTCCTGAAAGTGTTGCCAATGAAAGGGGTGATGAGATTTGGAAAGAAAGGAAAATTGAGTCCTCGGTATATTGGACCTTACAAAATCATCTGTAAGGTGGGTCAAGTAGCATTTGAGTTAGACTTGCCTTCAGAGCTCGAATTAGTTTATCCGGTATTCCATGTCTCAATGCTCCGCAAATGTGTTGGGGATCCTACAAATATTGTGCCAGTAAATGATGTCCAGATTATAGAGAAGCTAACTTACGAAGAAGTACCTATTGCCATATTAGATAGGCAAGTACGAAGGCTTCGGAATAAAGTAGCTTACCAAGGCTCCGTGCGCAATAATAATCGGGAAGAAATGACTTGGGAAGCGGAAGAAAGATGAAATCCACATATCCACACCTATTTCAACCCACAAGAGACATATGATGAAACATCGAGATGATAAGGTATGTATGCTTTTATGTATATGGGTCGTGTGTGGCCAATCTATATTGTTATTGTGTTGTAGCCCGCGAGGAAATAATATTGTGGGCTGTTGTGACACGATGGTATCGCTTCGCTATTGCCAGGGGAAATTCTGGCAAATTTTTCTAGGAATTCCCGATGACTTAACATTCGGGGACGAATGTCCCAAAAGGGGGGAAGAATGTTACACCTTGGAAATTTCTCCTTAGTATACAATTGTATAGGCTCACGAAGGACATGACGTATATGAGGTTTAGATAAGCAAGGAGTAGTAATTGATAGTCCTAATTAAGATTTCCAAAGGCATCCGAGTTGAAGCAAGAAAGTCGTTAAGGGAATCGAGTTATAAGTTAGTGTATTGGATGCAAACTAGGAGTATTGAGTTAATGATGCCTTAAGGATGTTTTGGAGAAGAGTTATAACGTCCTTTAGAATGATATTGAAGTGTTGAACAAGTGTTAAGAAGATTCCATAAGGATTGGAGATCAAACGAAATGACGGGAACCATTCCGGTGGAACTGTGAGTTCCACGGCCATGTTCCACAGACAGCACCATGTTCCACGGCCCGTGGATGTGTTCGTGGAATAGCCAGCAGAAAGAGTGGCTAGCTGGTCATGAACCACGACCAGTTCCACGACCAACAAAGGGTTCCACTGTCACGACCCAACCCCGTAGGCCGTGACTAGTGCCCGAGCTGGGCAGCCAAACACATTCACTAATCCGATTCGCAAACAGATAGCTTACGCGTATACAAATATCAGACGCTGTCTCAGGTTATCTCAAGCTGTCTCGAACACATCTCAAACACAAACAAACATATATATATAAGAAGCCGGCAAGGCTATCAAATGGCGCATCGTCCCCAAATCATATACAAATGCAAGCCGACGAGGCTGCCACGGCGAATAGGATCGCCCAGAACATATAACATACAAACACACCCGTACGGATAAAGCTGTCCACATATACGTCTACGCACATAAACGGACCAACGCGTAATCATACACGGGATAGGGCCCCGCCGTATTCTCGAACAAACAAATACATATGCCACGAACGAATATGTACCAAAAGGTGGCTCCGGAACAAGGAGCACTCCAAGACCGCCGACGGGAATCCTAAGCCGGCGGATCACTAAAATGCTGCACTCGCGGGCATGAAACGTAGCCCCCGAAAGGGGGGGTCATGACGAAATATGTACTTAGCATGTAAAGCATGAAATATCGTAAAGAATCGTACCGAAACGAGGAGTAAAAAGTAGCACAATAACCGAAAATCATAACACTTGCCTTTGAAACACAAATCATACGTATCCATTTCATATTCGAAATTTCATCATGGGGATCGAGAAACGCAGTCGAAAAATCATCTCATACACATGTATAAATATAACGTGCCCCGGCCCTCTAGTGAGGGGCGCGGTAAGTAAAACCGTCATATCATATACATATAACGTGCCCCGGCCCTTTAATGAGGGACGCAATAAGTAAAATCATCATATCATACATATATAACGTGCCCCGGCCCTCTAGTGAGGGACGCGGTGAATGAAGTCATCATATGACATCCTGGCCACCTCCCCATATTATTATATCATTGTCATATCATATAACATGCCCCGGCCCTCTAGTGAGGGGCGCGGTGAATCATACTGTAGAATCGTGCACGAATACATGCGCTGGCCCGGGATGCAGTGAAAGAGATCATAATAGCTCGCACGAGCAGAGTAGTGAGAAACCATATACACAAATCATCATCACGCGACTCAACAACATAATCGGACGAAATCTCATTTAAAAGCTAAATAACAGTCAAGTCAAGTTTCTTCCGAAAATCATTCGAGAACATATCAAGTATCACTTTAGAAATTATAGGTACGTGTCAAGATCATATGACATAACTTGTGGGAATCAAAAACATGGTCGTCATTACAGACTCAATAGGATAGTCGAAGCGAACTATTATTTCAAAGCCAAGGTAATAGTCAAATCAAATTTTCTTTCGAACACCACTCGGAAACATATCAACCCGAATGTCAGAAACCATAGTTATGTATCAAAATCATATGCGTGAGATCATTATCACAGACTCAAAAGGTAAGTAAACTAAACGTACTTGAAATCGGGATCATACTCATATCATATTCTTTCAAAAGTCGTCACAAGTACATAAGGAAAGTCGCGGGACCCACGAATGGGTGTCGACCGGCCGCCCCCCATGGAAA